>NC_053022.1:346631898-346754036 GCF_003073215.2 Triticum urartu
AGGGAACATTAGTTCTACGCCAAGTTCTCAAAGTGCGAGTTTTGGCTCGATGAGGTTCTCTATCTTGGTCATATCATCTCTGCCAAAGGCATAGCGGTAAATCCTAAGAAGGTGTCTGCAATTGTGAATTAGGAACCACCTCAGAACGTGAAGCAACTCCGCAGCTTCCTTGGTCTCGCAAGCTACTGTCGAAGGTTCATTGAGAACTTTTCAAAGATCGTGAAGCCTCTTTCAAACCTTCTCCAAAAGCACGTCAAGTACGTTTGGTCTCCGGAATGTGACATCGCTTTCAACACTTTGAAAGAGAAATTGGTCACTGCTCCAGTTCTGACTCCTCCTGATGAATCCAAACCGTATGAGGTCTTCTGCGATGCCTCTCTTCAAGGCCTTGGTGCAGTGTTGATGCAAGAGAAGAAAGTTGTGGCTTATACCTCTCGCCAGTTGAAGCCCAACAAGAAGAACTACCCCACTCATGACCTCGAGTTGGCGGCAGTTGTGCATGCTCTTTTGACTTGGAGACATATCTTATTGGGAAGAAAAGTGGACATCTTCACTGACCACAAGAGTCTCAAGTACATCTTCACTCAGCCTAATCTCAACCTCAGGCAGACTCGTTGGGTCGAAATGATTCAAGAGTATAATCCGAGCATCGAGTATACTCCAGGCAAGGCCAATGTGATTGCTGACGCTTTGAGTAGGAAGGCTTACTGCAGCAGTCTGATTCTCAAGCCTTACCAACCCGAGCTTTGTGAAGCTTTCCGCAAACTCAATCTGCAAGTTGTTCCTCAAGGTTTCCTCGCCAACCTTCAAGTCTCTCCTACTTTGGAAGATCAGATTCGCGAGGCTCAACTTCTTGATGCTATGGTGAAGAAGGTGAAGATTGGGATTGCCAAGAGTCCACCCAAGTACAAGTGCTATCGCCTGGATGACAAGGATACTCTCTTCTTCGAGGATCGCATTGTTGTGCCTAAAGGTGACCTTCGTAAAGTTATTATGAATGAGGCTCACAATTCACTCCTCTCCATCCACCCTGGGAGTACGAAGATGTACCAGGACCTCAAGCAGGCTTATTGGTGGACTTGAATGAAGCGCAAGATTGCTCAGTTCGTGAATGAATGTGATGTCTGCAGAAGAGTGAAGGCAGAACACCAACGACCATCTGGTCTCCTCCAAACTCTTGCCATTCCAGAATGGAAGTTTGACCACATTGATATGGACTTCGTGACTGGGTTTCCAAAGTCCAAGCATGGCAATGATGTTATATTCATTTTCATCGACAAGCTCACTAAAGTGGCTCACTTTCTGCCTATCAAAGAGTCTATCACTGCAGCTCAATTGGCGGAGCTGTATACCTCTCAGATCGTCTCTTTGCACGGCATTCCATAGTTGATCTCTTCAGACCGTGGCAGCATCTTTACCTCCAAGTTTTGGGATTCTTTTCAGAAGGCCTTGGGCACCAACATCCGCTTCAGCACAGCTTTTCATCCACAAACTAGCGGTCAAGTCGAGCGTGTCAATCAGATTCTCGAAGATATGCTCAGGGCTTGCGTTATCTCCTTCGGTATGAAGTGGGAAGATTGTCTTCCATATGCCGAATTCTCCTACAACAATAGTTTTCAAGAAAGTTCGGGCAAGGCCCCATTTGAAATTCTCTATGGCAGGAAGTGTCGTACTCCTCTTAACTGGTCGGAGACCGGTGAACGTTAACTTCTTGGAAATATGATCACAGAGGCAGAGGAGATGTGCAAAGTCATTCGTGATAACCTCAAAGCAGCGCAATCGCGCCAAAAGAGCTACTATGATAGTAAGCATCGTGATTTGGATTTCGAGATCGGAGACCATGTTTACCTCCGAGTCTCTCCAATGAAAGGTACTCGTCGCTTCGGTATCAAAGGGAAGCTTGCCCCTAGATACGTGGGTCCTTTCAAGATCGTCAGCAAGAGAGGCGATCTCTCCTATCAACTCGAGCTTCCTCCCAACTTTGCAAATGTACACGACGTGTTCCATGTCTCTCAGCTCCGCAAGTGCTTCAAGACCCCTGACCGCACCGTCAACTTCGAAGACTTTGATCTCCAAGAAGACCTTTCTTATCGTGAGCACCCCGTTGCTATTCTTGAAGAGACTGAACGCAAGACTCGCAATAAGTCAATCAAATTCCTCAAAGTCAAGTAGTCACACCATTCCGACCGTGAAGCCACCTAGGAACGCGAGGATCACCTCCGTTCTGAGTACCCGGCGTTTTTCCAGTCCTAGATCTCGGGACGAGATCCTTTCGTAGTGGTGGAGTGTTGTAACACCCCGGATGTAATTTACCTTATATGTATCCCAACTCTTGCTGTTTCCGGCGCTAAGTTATTTTATTTTCCTCGGGTTCGGGTTTTTGTCTCCGTGTGTTGTTGTCGTCATGCATCTCATATCGTGTCATCATGTGCATTGCATTAGCATACGTGTTCGTCTCATGCATCCGAGCATTTTTCCCATTGTCCGTTTTGCATTCCGGCGCTCCTATCTCCTCCGGTGGTCCTTTCTACCTCTTTTCGTGTGTGGGGGTTAAACATCTCCGGATTGGACCGAGACTTGCCATGCGGCCTTGGTTTACTACCGGTAGACCGCCTGTCAAGTTTCGTACCATTTGGACTTCGTTTGATACTCCAACGGTTAACCGAGGGACCGAGAGGGCCTCGTGTGTGTTGCAGCCCAACACCCTTCCAATTTGGCCCAAAACCCACCAAAACCCTCTCCATCATCTAGAGCATTCGATCACGATCGCGTGGCCGAAAACCGCACTCCATTTGGAGCTTCCTAGCTCCCTCTATGCCTATATATAGATCCTCTCCCGAGATTTTCGGGTCTTCTTCCCCCAAACCCTAAAATCTCCTCCTCGCGCCGCCGGACGAGATCCGGTCGGGCCGGACATGTCCACCGCCCGCGCCGGCGCGCCCAGCCTGTAACCGCGTGCCACGTGGCACCCGTTCCCGCCGCCGCCGCCAAGGCCCGTCGGGCCCAAGGCCGGCCCTCTCTGCCCCCGTGACCGGGCCCCGCCTCCTCTTCCCGACCGCCGACCGCGCCCGAGAGGCCCTCGCCGCGCCGCCGTCTTCGTTCCGTGCGCCGGCCGCCTCCGCCACGCACTTCGCCGGTTGGAGCCGAGCTCCGTCCCACACCGGCCGCACCTCGCCGCCCCCACCGCGGCTACCTCGCCGCCGACGTCCGCCGCCATCAGCGCCGCCTCCTCGCCCCGGCAAGCCGGCGCCGCCCCGACGAGCCCCTCCACGCCGGCGAGCTCCCTCAGCTCCGGTCGCCACGCTGCCATCCTCGCCGATGAACCTCAGTGTGCGCGCCACCGCGATCCAGATCCGAGCTACAGTGAAACCCTAGAGGGTTGACTTTTCCCTCTCCCTAGTATTTTTTTTGCATTCTTGCTCATGTCGTAACTCCGCATCCGTAGCTCCGATTTGCGCATGTAGCATATCAAAATGTTAGTGTCAGAGAGTACATCATTTCATTTGAGCTCATCTTGATGCCCGAAATGCTGTTGGAAGAGAGCTATATGGTTAAATTGTCAGATCTGCTGCATCAAATAGCTATTTGTCATTTTTGCCATGATTAATGTGTGCATGATATGCTCCTGAGCTCTACATGAGTTTTGTTATATGCCATGCCATCTTTACAGAGGTGCTTACCATGTATTTTTGTGATATGTGTGGTGACTAGCACAAGCTTGCAAAGTTGTGCATTCGTTAATGCTGATTTCAGGGACTTAGAATTTCACCAAGTCCTTGATCTGATTTTGTCAATATGCCATATGTTCATGTTGTTTCCTAGTGATCCATGCCTCTTTTGAGGATGATCAGTAAGGATGATTTGTTAACATTGTGGTGCTCTATCCATCCATGTATTTGTTTGCATTTATGGAGCACCCTAGCTTGATTCAATCGAGCTCTACTTTTGCTATTTCGTGAATCCTGGCAGATTGTTTACTTGTTAGCGATTTTGCCGAGGATGTTGTTATTGATCCGTGCATGCTATGTTGTTGTTCTTGCCATGTCTAGCTTCTATGTTATGTATTCTTGATGGGTGTATGCTTTGTTTGTCATGCCTTGCTCTGTAGTGAGTGCATCGAGCTCGTAAACATGCCTACTCGTTAACAGATTTGCATGCTCCAGTTTTTCACTAAGTCTGAGATTTGTTTATGTTTTTGCCATGTTCGCATACTCGCAATTGTATTTTATGATCCCTTTTGGCTCAAGGTTACTAAGGGACTTTTGTTAAGTGCTTTGAGTAGCTTCATGCCATGCCTTGCTTTGCCATGTTAAGTTCCTGTAGCATATAGTTCTCATGCTCCAAAGTGTGCTACCTGATGTTAGATTCCAGACTTGTGTTAATTTCACTAAGTCTGAAACCTGTCATCGTTTGCATTTTTGCCATGCTTGTTTGAACCTGTTAATGGATGATTTAGCCGTAGCTCAGTGTTCATATTTTGTCAAGCATTATGATTGAATCCCTGCCATGTATTTGGTTGTCATGTTTGAGTGATGTAGCATAATTATCTTGGTGCTTTTAGATGGCTACTTGCTGTTTATCGCAGACCGGTGCCATATTTGTTTTGCTTGCCATTTCCAAACCGTGCATCCGATTCAGGTGATCTTTATATCGATTTCAACCAAAATCACCTCATCTTTCCAATGGCACTCTTGGATTTCCAAGTTGAGCACAGGTTCAATAATTCCTTGTCAAATCTTGCATATGCATCACATATTGCATCCCGCTTAGCATACCATGTTTGCATCATGTTTGTTTGAGCTTTGCACGTGGTTGATTGTGTTCCTTTCACTTGTTTGTCTTGTTTGGCTAGAGCCGGGAGACGAGTTCGCTAACGAGGAGCCCGTTGAGTTTGCTTACGAGGATCAAGTCAACTCTGGCAAGTTTGCAGGCAAGATGATCATTCCCTCGAAATCACTTCTATCTTTGCTTGCTAGATGCTCGCTCTTTTGCTATGCCTATGCTACGATGCCTACCACTTGCTTATCATGCCTCCCAAATTGCCATGACAAACCTCTAACCCACCATGTCCTAGCAAACCGTTGATTGGCTATGTTACCGCTTTGCTCAGCCCCTCTTATAGCGTTGCTAGTTGCAGGTGAAGATTGGAGATCGTTCCTTGTTGGAACATTGTTTATTGTTGGGATATCACCATATTATCTTGTTATCTTAATGCATCTATATACTTGGTAAAGGGTGGAAGGCTCGGCCTTTTGCCTAGTGTTTTGTTCCACTCTTGCCGCCCTAGTTTTCCGTCATATCGGTGTTATGTTCCCGGATTTTGCGTTCCTTGCGCGGTTGGGTGATAATGGGAACCCCCTGACAGTTCGCCTTGAATAAAACTCTTCCAGCAATGCCCAACATTGGTTTTACCATTTGCCACCTAGCCTTTTTCCCTTGGGTTTCGCGGACTCAAGGGTCATCTTTATTTTAACACCCCCCGGGCCAGTGCTTCTCTAAGTGTTGGTCCAACTGAGCGATGTCCGGGGCTACCAGGGGCAACTCTGGGCTGGCCTACCCGACGTCTTGCTCATCCGGTGTGCCCTGAGAACGAGATATGTGCAGCTCCTATCGGGATTTGTCGGCACATCTGGGTGGTGTTGCTGGTTTAGTTTTACCCTTGTCGAGGATGTCTTATAGAACCGGGATGCCGAGTCTGATCAGAATGTCTCAGGAGAAGGAATATCCTTCGTTGACCGTGAGAGCTTGTGATGGGCTAAGTTGGGACTCCCCTGCAGGGATTTGAACTTTCGAAAGTCGTGCCCGCGGTTATGGGCAGATGGGAATTTGTTGACGTCCGGTTGTAGATAACATGAATCTTAACTTAATTAAAATGAATCAACCGCGTGTGTTACCATGATGGTCTCTTCTCGGCGGAGTCTGGGAAGTGAACACGGGGTTGGAGTAATGTTTGACGTAGGTTGTTCTATAGTTCTTCGTTCGTGCTTTGCCTTCTCTTCTCGCTCTCTTTTGCGAACAGGTTAGCCATCATATTCGGCGTTAGGGAAAGCAGTGCGACAAAGGAATGCTATGAGTTACTCTGGTATCCGAATACTTACGCCCTCCCCAGGGGCTTGGCCCTAGGCAACCACTCGTCTTCGCCTTCGGCGGCGGTGGTGGAACTGTCCGGAAGGAGAGTCCTTCCCTTCTTGGACCCTCCGGCCTCCCCAGTTGGGGTGGCCTTCCTTTTCTTGTCTCCCCCGACTGAAGGGGGAGCATCTTCTTCTTCCTCCTCGTCTTCGGGGGAGGAGTGTGCTGCAGAGTCATCGGACGGTGAGTCCGATGACGCCTGGCGTCGGGAACTCTTTCGGGCTCCCTTGGCCTTCTTGGTCTTCTCCAGCACCGTGTAAGGAGCCGGAGTCAGCATCTTCGTCAGGAGAGCGTCTGCTGGGCCTTTGGGCAAAGGAGCCAGACAGTCAATTTGTCCGGCCGTCTCCTACCAGTCCTGTCAAAGGTACGGGAGCTTAGATCCCGCATAGAGTCAAACTATGAAAAACAAGTATCATGTGAGAGGTAAAACATCTTATTGCGCTGGCTTGGCGCTTCGCGCAGAATCCGCGGTCGTGGGAGGGGGAACCTCGGCACTCTTGAATAGCACCTTCCAGGCATCTTCGTGAGTTGTGTCGAAGAGCCTATTCAGAGTTCGGTGCTGGGCCGGGTTGAACTCCCACAAGTTGAAAGTCCGTTGTTGGCACGGGAGGATCCGGCGGATGAGCATGACCTGAACTACGTTGACAAGTTTGAGCTTCTTGTTCACCATGTTTTGAATACATGTTTGGAGTCCGGTCAGCTCCCCCGAACTACCCCAGGACAGGCCCTTCTCTTGCCAGGAGGTGAGCCGCGTGGGGAAGCCAGATCGGAACTCGGGGGCCGCTGCCCATTTAGGGTCACGCGGCTCGGTGATGTAGAACCACCCCGATTGCCACCCCTTTATGGTCTCCACAAAGGAGCCCTCGAGCCATGTGATGTTGGGCATCTTGCCCACCATGGCGCCTCCGCACTCCACCTGGCGGCCGCTCACTACCTTCGGCTTGACATTGAAGGTCTTCAGCCATAAGCCGAAGTGGGGCTTGATGCGAAGGAAGGCCTCGCACACGACGATAAACGCCGAGATGTTGAGGATGAAGTTCGGGGCCAGATCATGGAAATCCAGGCTGTAGTAGAACATGAGCCCCCGGACGAATGGGTGGAGAGGGAATCCCAGTCCGTGGAGGAAGTGGTTAAGGAACACTACCCTCTCATGGGGCCTGGGGGTGGGGATGAGCTGCCCCTCATCTGGGAGCCGGTGCGCGATATCATCGGGCAGGTATCCGGCTCTCCTTAGCTTCTTGACGTGTCCCTCCGTGACGGAGGAGACCATCCACCTGCCTCCCGCTCCGGACATGGTTGAGAAGGTCGAGGTGGGAAATGCGGACTTGGGCGCTGGAGCTCGAGTGTGCAAAAATGGATGAGCAAAGGAGGAAGAAGGCGTGGATGAAAAGGTGAATCCTTATCCCTTTATATGGGCGGACGAAACTAGGAGTCCCCATTAGCCTGGTAAAACTCGCTTATCCCCCAAGCGCCGTAATCGATGGCGCGGTTGGGTTACCCACGCCCATATTGATGAGAATCTCGTAATAAGGGGACACGATCTCTGCTTTGACAGGACATGTCAAAAAACTGCCTCGCGTTATGTGCGGGGCTAGTTAAAGGAAACGGTTCGAATAATCACCGGGCCATGACATAATGTCGTGTTGCCAAAACGTGTCAGCAGATTAAATTTGTGGAAATATTATTCTCTCTACGGTGATATGTGGAGCTTATTTTGCAGGGTCGGACACTATCCTTGTATTCAAATTCTTCTGTGATGTATTCGGAGGAGGAACCCGCCTTGCAATGCCGAAGACAATACTGCGCGTCGGACTCATCGTCATTGAAGCCTGGTTCAGGGGCTACTGAGGGAGTCCTGGATTGGGGGGTCTCCGGACAGCCGGATTATATCCTTTGGCCGGACTGCTGGACTATGAAGATGCAAGATTGAAGACTCCGTCTCGTGTCCGGATGGGACTCTACTTGGCGTGGAAGGCAAGCTAGGCAATACGGATATGCATATCTCCTCCTTTGTAACCGACCTTGTGTAACCCTAGCCCTCTCCGGTGTCTATATAAACCGGACGGTTTTAGTCCGTAGGACAACATACAATCATACCATAGGCTAGCTTCTAGGGTTTAACCTCTCTGATCTCGTGGTAGATCTACTCTTGTACTACCCATATCATCAATATTAATCAAGCAGGACGTAGGGTTTTACCTCCATCAAGAGGGCCCGAACCTGGGTAAAACTTCGTGTCCCCTGCCTCCTGTTACCATCCGCCTAGACGCACAGTTCGGGACCCCCTACCCGAGATCCGCCGATTTTGACACCGACATCTATGGTCAGGAAACTTAACCATCTTTGATTAACGAGCTAGTCAAGTAGAGGCATACTAGGGACACTCTGTTTGTCTATGTATTCACACATGTACTAAGTTTCCGGTTAATACAATTCTAGCATTAATAATAAACATTTATCATGATATAAGGAAATATAAATAACAACTTTATTATTGCCTCTAGGGAACATTTCCTCCAGTAGGGCGCGCCCTCCACCCTTGTGGCTGGCTAGTGGCCCCATCTAGTACTTTCTTCGTCCAATATTTTTTATTTATGCCAAAAACATGCTCTGTGAAGTTTCAGGACTTTTGGAGTTGTGCAGAATAGGTCTCTAATATTTGCTTCTTTTCCAGCCTAGAATTCCAGCTGCCGGCATTCTCCCTCTACATGTAAACCTTGTAAAATAAGAGAAAATAGGCATAATTATTGTGATATAATGTGTAATAACATCCCATAATGCATTAAATATCAATATAAAAAGCATGATGCAAAATGGACGTATCATGAGACAAACAACGGCTTGACGATTGTAGCTACCGCATTGATGACTACGTCTGGCACCCTGGACCGGTGCTCCTCAAAGTTGTCCTCAAGCTCCAAATTCGTCGACGACATCACCCCCTCTAAGTTTAGGGAATGACTCACTGGACCCAAAGCCTTCCAGAGAGGCAACACCATGTCGTCAAAGGAGAAGACTGTTGCATGTTTCTCCTTTGGGAAATTGGGAAAGTTATTTTCGAAATGCCCCACCACAGCGCAACGTTGTTTTGGAGCTTTTTCATATTTTTACGGAGTATCTCAGACCAGTGGTCACTTCCAACAGATTTGCGGTTGACGTGCGGATTGAGTGGTCAATACACATGCATGTCAAGGTGCTTTGTGAAATACAGACACAAGGTGATTTGCGATGATAATCTTGTTCTTCTGGGAGACAGCGACAATGGTGCCGAACTACCATCCCGAAGTCCTGCGCCATGTCTTCGAACATGAGATTGCATGGGATCCATTAGATTTGCTCCAAAATGCAAATGGAGTAGATGCGCACGTGATGTCTTCTGAGTGCACGGGGTTGAGTTGTAGCCTTTTTGAAGTAAGAGTATTGATCCCACAGAGAGTTACAAAATGGTCATTGCCGCTTATAGAGGTTTATCAGAATGTGCCTACATGTTAATTGTGATTCGAAGCAAAAGCGATACAGAATTGGAAATATTGCAAGTGTGTCTCACATAATTGAAGTGCGCAAGAATGGAAGTAGCTAACAAGAGAGTAATGAAGGCATTCTCAGAGAGTGGGATCGCCGCTAAAAATGTATGTTACTTAATAATGCAATTGCACTACTATGGATTTAAATAACTAATCCACTTTTATATGTTTTTATGTGTGGGTAGAGCGAGTATAGCTAAGCGCATACTACTGTGGTTCTGTATCATACACACCATCACTATTCCTCTCCTAACAGATAGATGCAACAATGATTAAGTGTCTCCTCATCGACATGACTAAGGCGATCTTCGTTACTTTCCTGTCCATGTTGTGCAAGGGAGGGAGGTAGCTTTTGTTGTTTGAAGAATCCCTAGAGGTAATAATAAAGTTCTTAGTATTCTATTTCCATGTTCATAATTAAGTTTATATTTCTATTTTAGAATTACATTGGTTCTTGAACATGAGATTAGGAGGAAAATCTAATTGCATGTGCTCAAAGATAAACACCAAAAAGAACCCTAGTCAGGCCTTTGGACTAGCTCATGTATCGTTGATGGTTCAGTTTTCCTAACCATGGACATAGTTGATGTAAAAACGATGATTACAATAATGAGGACACGTTGTTAGAGTAACAATGGTGTTGGATAGACCTAACTTACGAAATACTCCCTCTCTCTCAGTTTATAGGGCGTGTGCGTACCCCTAGGTCGTCAATTTGACCAACCTAATACAAGTCATACATTACAAAAAATACATCAATATAAACTTCAGATGTTCTATTTTCAAACGGTATATTTTTGTGTTATATAGTTTATATTAGCTAGGGTGATAAAATTAGCAACCTAGGTATACGCGCAGGACTTGTAAACTGAAACGGAGGGAGTACAATGAGGCCACGTCGTTGATATGTTATCGGTATTCTCATATAAATTGTTAATGTTTACTTGTGTCTAGTCCTGGCCATACCCGGCCCGAAAAAGCCCAACCCGGCCCGAAAAAGCCCGACCCGGCCTGGCCCGACCCGACCTTGTCCATGGGTCAGGCTTGGGCCTAGGTTTTGAGCCCGAAGCATGGGCTGGGTCGGGCCCGGGCCCATCGTTTTTGCTGTTTAAGGAAGAGGCCCGGCCCGAGGCCCGGTGGGCTTTTAACATGATGGGCCGGGCTCGGGCCCGATTTTTAGGCCCGACGGCCAGGCTGGGTCGGGCTTGGGTCTGGGTTTTTTGTGTCGGGCTTCGGTTGGCCCGGCCCGAAGCCCGGCCTGGCCCGAGGGATGGCCAGGACTACTTGTGTCCTTAGCCCATGAGAATATAGATACCGGATGATTGCTTTGGGGTTTTGCTCTATAACTGGGTAATTATAAAGGTAACTTTTGGGTATACCAGAAAAGTATTTCATGATTCTCGGTAGTTCAAGACTGCGATTTGCCCCTCCAGTGATGGAGAGATACACTCTGGGCCCACTTAGCATTACTGTGTCCATCATCATCTGGCCAAACACTGTGGCTAATGATACTAAAATATAGAGAAAAGAGTACAAACTGATAACAAGGATAACCATGTATAGTGATCAAGGTATTAATCATGGGGATATCCTAAAAGTCTCGCCTCAAGTTTTGTAACTTATCGCGAGATAAAGAGAATCGTATATGATAACATATGGTTCGATCGATAACAATCTATGTGGGAACCATTATGAGTGTCCATATTTGGCCAATAATTATTAACTGGAAGGTGTCTTAGACATGTTCATATTATTGAATATATAGGATCACACGCTTAATGATTAGCAGTACATAGAAGTACCATTGAGGCCTCTTTTGGTTTGGAGGATAGGATTCTTATAGGATTTTTTCCTTCAAAGCCCTTTGTTCATAGGAATGGATTCCTATTTCTACATAGGATTGGTTCCTATCCTTCACATTTCATAGAAAAATAAAAATGAGCCTAGACTCAATGAAAAAATACTTTTGGTGTCAACCAAATGACATCTCGTTTCTTATTCCTACTTATAAGATTTGAGATACATGTCATCTCATTTTCTATAAAATTCCTATTCCTACAATAATCCTATCCTATGAACCAAAAAAGGCCTGAGATAAAAGAGAATGAGAGAGAAGGGTTTCAAAAGCGTTTCATATAATTTTAGAAGTGTTTGGAAGTGTTTCGAGGTACTAAGTATCCCGTGTCAGATGTTCTGAAAGGTTCCAAAATGATAGATGACGAGTCTTCTCAAAGGTCCGTAGTCCAAAAGCTTCTAGGATATTTTGAAAGGTTCATAGTGGGCATACCCCGTTGTCATGGGCCCACAAGCCCAAATCGGCAACCACCTTAATTATTCTCAAACGATAAGTGTCACATGTGTGGCATGTAGTAACATCACTCTGACATTTTAAAAAAATTTAAAACTTGTCATGATTTACAACTAAATTTTTAGGTAATTTAAAAATTGACATAAAAAATATTAGGGCGGGATTACTTTATGCCACACGTGTGACATTTATCAGAGTTTTAATTATTTAGGGATAAGACAGGTGGAAAGGGAGGGACTGTCCGGAATATGTCTCAAAAAGAAGAAAAAAGGGACTGTCCGGGAGAGGAGGGATTCCTCCAACAGAGGAGACCGGCGAGAAGGGAAGAAGCGAAATCCCCTTCCGCCGATTACATATTATATAGGGTTTGGATTCGGCGATGATCTCGATTGCCGGCGGAGATGCGGCACGGGAGGACCCCCGTTCAATTTGATCCAGAGTTCGGCTCCGCCGCTGGTGACACTGATGAAGGCCCGTCTCTCACACCGTCAGACGCCACCGGATTCATCACACGAGCTTGCGGACCAGGAGGATTACAGAGTCAGCGAGGAGGATTTCTGCAGGCACCTCGCTGTTTTGTCCAGCAGGCCTCGTCCCACAACCATCGTCGGGCCCAGGATTGACAGTGAACAGCAGCGCGAGGTCTACGAGCGCCTTGCGCTCTACCGCATCAGAGCATCCAAGGTTATTATTTCCTCGCATTCCCCCTATCATCTTGATATCCCATCTTTGTGTGCACATCCGGTCTGTTTTCTGCTAATTTATCTGCAATGCCCCTGCAAGTTTCTGATGAACTTTTATCTCTCACGGCTTGTGTTTCTGTTGCACATGCAGATGGCACAGGGAGTGTCCATGAATGAGCTGGATGACATGACTCTGAGAAAGGAATACCCCCCGGAAGCTCTCGAGGAGACGTGTTACTTCAGTGACTACGACCATGGTATTAGCGTCCAACTCGATCTAGCCGACACTCTACTTACGTTCTGGACGTTTATGCGTACATGGGCCAACATTCAGTGGAGAGCCCACTCCATCCCAAAAGCCCGGACTGAAAGGAGAAGGGATACTCTCCCTTATAAGTTGGTCATGGCCTTCTCCCGTAAGCGAGGTGGGACTAAACCAAGCCAGCCTCCACTGATGGACAGCAGTCCTAACATCCCATCCCCCTGAGAAGCCCCTCAGAAAGGCATGACGATGCTGGCTCTGATACCAGATGTTAGCGTCCAACTCGATCTAGCCCACACTCTACTTACGTTCTGGACGTTTATGCGCACATGGGCCAACATTCAGTGGAGAGCTCACTCCATCCCAAAAGCCCGGACTGAAAGGAGGAGGGATACTCTCCCTTATAAGTTGGTCATGGCCTCCTCCCGTAAGCGAGGTGAGACTAAACCAAGCCAGCCTACACTGATGGACAGCAGCCCTAACACATGGTGACACCATTGATTGGTACTTCAACCCTGACCACTCGGTCCACTCCTACTTGAGTGACTACCACCGCCTTGTCCTTAAAAATGGAGATGTAAGTGGCATCCGCTCATACTCATAACGATGACTAGTTCAGCTTCAGCTTCAGCATTTAGTTTATATAGTACACGTGAATCAATTGCGCATTTCAACTAATCTGGTACTTCTGTTTGGACCAAATAAGATGCCGTGTTCCTTCTAGTTGCAAATACTTGTCAGGGCATTCAGTTTTGAAGCAATATTGATAATTGATAGCACCTTTGTATGTATTTGGATTGATCATGCAAAAGTGCCATTGTGGTATTCTTCACACAGTAATTTCTCTATATTAAAGTTTTGTGGTTCTGAAAGTGCAAACAAATATTGAAATTGCATCCTGGAGACCGTGGGAAGTATGAAATATCGACACACGGTTACACATTCACTATTTCCCCTGATGTCCAAGCTATGTTTTTGAAACTTTTGGTTTTCTTCAGAACTGTCCCTTGTTTTAACACTTCAGTGATGATGAACATTGTACGGAAGTTTAATTAGCACAGTGATCTGTTTAATAGCATCGAAACCATTCGTTAAGTAATGTATGTCATCTATTTCTTCTCCCCCTCGGGAGTGCAGGGCACGCGGTACCTTGACTGGGAGAAGTACTGCTCATGGTTTACTACCTACGAAACAGATGAAGAGTATCTCAAGTACTTTGAAGAAATATCAAAGAAAATTAAGGTATGCATCATCAGATGTACTATGAAGGTTTAATCTAAGCTAATTTCTTCATCTTTCTGGGATACCAATAACCTTTATCTTTTGAGACAGTGGATTAAATGTTACATGAAATTTGAACGAGGATCTCCTGAGGTAAACATACCCTAAAGAAAACCATGTGGAGTAAAAGGTACAAATGAAGTATAATACCATGATAACCCCTTTGCTCTTTAGTGGATAGAGATGGAAGCTAGAGGATTTTGGCAAGCAGTGGAGATCGCGGTAGACTTTCCACACATGAGCTTTGATTTAGCTTTGACTGCATACACGGTACAATATATTCTCTTCTTTTTCAGTAATTCCTGAGATCAGCAACAGTTCTTGTTTTATTTGACATCGACACTCTTGTTATTCAGGATCATATTTTTAACACGAGATTTGATTATTTTGACCGTGAAGAAATTGATCCTCTTCTTTTTGAGATTTGGAAACGTCTCACTAAGCAAAAGGTTAGCATCGTACCTTGGCATGTATGCTATGGAGCTGTCATTTGTGGTGTACTCATCCAATGAAACCTTGGTGTTTACAAACAAGACCATAGTATCTGTTTGTGTTCATGCCTGTTGTATATGCTTGTTGATGTATGTTCCTTTCTTGAACATTGCTCAGATTACATTCAGACAGGCTCTAGACCAAGTCCAGCAAGAGAACATGTTCCCTCGACAGGAGAAGTGTATACAATTTGTACTGGATAATACTAGTATCTATACTCATTTGCAATCAACTGTAAGTTCTTATTCTAGGCCGAGGTTCTGCAATTTATGCCCTAATCCTCTTGAGTTCTGATTATTGACGTGCATTATCCTTGCTAATCCTTTCAAAAAAATTCCAGTTTGATACTTGCGTGGAAGACATCTCTGATGAGGTATGTATGATATATAAAAATTATATGCAATTTACAGTGAATCACATCGTTGATTGTGCTTTTTTTTAATGATGGCTTACCTCTCGATTCCATTATAGTCAACAATAGAATTAGTTCTAGACAGGTTCAACAGTTGCCACTATCACTAGCAGTTCAAAAGAAAGAAAATTAAAAATCTTAAAGCGAAAACTAGTTACTGACTAGTGTATATAACACACACAAGTCACAACCCAGCAGAAAGTATTAGCAGCTAACAGTTCTAAACTGCAAAACAGAGTCAAAACACATCAGACGTTACATAGCCCATTACATCGGCAAGTTGCTGTGAATTATCCATACAATCATCAGGGCAGGTTTTGGACGCAGGTGTCCCATCTGCTTCTCTAGGCACACCATTGGTGGAGCGCCTCTTGATGTTTTTTTGTGTGTGTGAATAGCCTCTTGATGTTTCAACAGCTTATCCTCTTGGAAACTTAGTCATTGCCTGTTTGGAGCTTTGCCCACTTGTGAAGGATAACAGGACAAACAAATAAATTCAGCTGACAAATGTATTAGTCTGTGCTCGAAGCAATCCCTGTTTCTAGTCTTCCAGATTGCCCAGCGTAAAGTTGCCAATCCCGACACCTGTTTGGAGACACAGCGAACAAATTTTACTATTTACTATTTGGCAATGGTGTGGCTGCATAAAATTGCAGAGAAATCCAATAGTAGGGACTAACTATTTAGATATAGAAGATATCGCGTCATTGTTTTCTTATAATTTTTGTGCTGTATTCGGGTGAGTTTAAACCGTCTCTCTGCTGCGATACGCGCAATATGGGATGAAGATAGTGTGTCATTGTTTTCTTTTAATTTGTGTATACCTTCTTAAATCTCATATCGATGGCACAAACATTTGATTGCTGTAGACTCCAGAGGATGAAGGCCGCAGGTTAATTACAATGGCGGTTTCGAGCAAGGTATGCATGCTTGTTCTGGACTTCTGGTACAGTCTGCAAGTTCCTTTTTTATTCTTGAAGTTGCAACTAAACTTCATTTTAAATTTCAGCTTCACAAAGAGAAGACATGGAATGAGTATATTATGAGGAAGATAGAGATTGCTAAACACATTGGGTTGGATCTCCAAGTATGTATCCATCTTGCATATCCTCGAAATTTCCTGTGACTGTACATGTTTATTCGTCTTAAAGAAAACCGATGCCTCGTTCACCTTGCAGGCTACATGTATCCGAATTTTAAGACCCAGAAGGATGTGGACTCTTGTTGTAGAACAAAATATTGTTCGGTGCCCAGATGCACCTGGGCATGGACAGTAAATTCGAACTTTGAAAAGGAACACTGTTTGGACCCAATTTTGTATTTTTGCCTAGAGGTCCTCAAATTTTCCAAATACCGCGAAACTTTGCACGCTCCTTGTGCAGTTGAGCATTTTTTATGCCAAAAGAGTTTAGAATTTTGTACTTTTTTTTGGATTTACTATTCATCAGGTGCAGATGAGCTTTGGCTTGGATGTGAATTACGGCTTGGCTTGCAACTCATATCTTGGTAAAGACAAATACTGTTGAATGAAGTGTTATGATGTTCTACTTTTTGTTGATGTCCTTCATTTTAGGCTGTTCGGCACCCAGGTCGGACCTACTCCAAATTGACTAAATCCATCAAATCGACTGCACTCCTCTTGTGTTCCCCTCCCTTTCTCCGCCGTCCGATTTTGCTGTCATAGATACTGACACGAAGTACCCTGGCCCCCACTGCCGCCATGGATGATGCCTTGACGGAGTCCATATTGCTCTCGGCTGTCGTCTCTTGCAAGGTGGAGAACGTCGCCTGAAGGGATCGATACAGACAGTAGTGTGTGTTGGGAAGCTGTGGAGAAGGCAACTTTGGTGAAGGTCGCTGACATGGACTTGGGCGCGTTAGGTCTGGCAACTGCCTTTGTGTCTTCCACGTGACCGTGAGAAGGAAGAAGCTGTCGACCGAGCCCGACTTTGTTCCAACCTCCCAATGGGCGGGCATTCTGGATCGCTGGACGAAAGAGGACGGTGTCATGGGTATGGTGTACGACTTGCCGCAACTCCAACGGAGCGGGCAACGTTAGGAAAGGCCGGCGTCGGGCATGCTGTGTTGTTTGATGATATGGCCGACCAAGATATGGTACATTAATTCTTGCCCTATATGCCATTGGATCAACTAGAGATGGTAGTTTCATTACGATGTATATTGTAGGACACACTCATGATTAACATGATACACGATGGTTAAGAACCTAGGCATTTTTGTTGGGGAACGTTGCAGAAAACAAAAAAATTCCTACGGTTTCACCAAGATCCATCTAGGAGTTCATCTAGCAACGAGTGATCGGATTGCATCTACATATCTGTTACGCCCTCGATGCGGCTATAGCTCCCACGTGTCGAGGCACGACTTAGAGACATAACCGCATTGAAAGCAATGTCGCAAGTCAGGCAATCATTACAACATCCCATGTAATACATAATAAAACGGGAAAGATAACATAGTTGGCTTACACTCGTCACGTCACATCAGAGTACATAAATAACATTCATCATACAAATCACTCATGGCCCGACTACGGTGCCAAAATAGAAAAGACCCCCAACATGCGACAAGGCCCTGAATCGATAACCCCAACTAGGCACCACTACTGATCGTCGGGAAAGGAGACATAATAACGCTGAGAGTCCTCGTCGAACTCCCACTTGAGCTCGTACTCGTCACCTGGAGCGGAATCACCTGGACCTGCATCTGGAGTTGTAGTATCTGTGAGCCACGGGGACTCAGCAATCTCACACCCACGCGATCAAGACTATTTAAGCTTATAGGAAGGATAAGGCAAGTATGTGGAGCTGCAGCAAGCGACTAGCATATGTGGTGGCTAACTTATACGCAAAGAGAGCGAGAAGAGGAGGCAAGGCACGAGCGAGAATCTAGAGGAACAACCTGCATCTGCATTACTCCAACACCGTGTCCACTTCCCGGACTCCGCCGAGAAGAGGCCATCACGGCAACACACTCAGTTGATTCATTTTAATTAATTAAGGTTCAAGTTATCTACAACCGGACATTAACAAATTCCCATCTGCCCATAACCGCGGGCACGGCTTTCGAAAGTTCAATCCCTGCAGGGGAGTCCCAACTTAGCCCATGACAAGCTCTCACGTTCAACGAAGGAATAGACCTCCACCCGAGACACACCGATCAGACTCGGTAACCCGGTACAACAAGACAATTCGACAGCTTAAAACAAGTCCAGCAACACCGCCCGAATGTGCCGACAAATCCCGATAGGAGCTGCACATATCTCTTTCTCAGGGCACACTCAGATTGTCCAAACTTCCGGTAGGCCAGCCCAGAGTTGCCCCTGGTAGCCACCGGCGGCTGACGGTTGGACCAACACTCAGAGGAGCACTGGCCCCGGGGGGTTTAAAATAAGATGACCCTTGAGTCTGCAGAACCCAAGGGAAAGTAAGGCTAGGTGGCAAATGGTAAAACCAAGGTTGGGCATTGCTGGAAAAGCTTTAATCAAGGCGAACTATCAAGGGGTTCCCATTATAACCCAACCGCGTAAGGAACGCAAAAATCCGGGAACATAACACCGATATGACGGAAACTAGGGCGGCAAGAGTGGAACAAAACACTAGGCGAGAGGCCGAGCCTTCCACCCTTTACCAAGTATATAGATGTATTAAGATAACATAGCAATATAATGATATCCCAACAAGTAAATAAATGTTCCAACAAGGAACGGCTCCAATCTTCACCTACAACTAACAACGCTATAAGAGGGGCTGAGCAAAGCGGTAACATAGCCAATCAACGGTTTGCTAGGACAATGGTGGGTTAGAGGTTTGACATGGCAATTGGGAGTCTGACAAGCAAAAGGTAGGCATCGTAGTAGTGGCAAAGCAAAAGAGCGAGCAAACTAGCATAGCAAAGATAGTAGTGATTTCGAGGGTATGATCATCTTGCCTGCACAGTTGTCAAAGTTGACTGGATCCTCACAAGCAAACTCAACGGGCTCCTCGGTAGCGAACTCGTCTCCCGGCTCTGCCCAACAATACAAACAAGCAACAAGGATACAATCAACCACGTGCAAGACCAAGCAATATGATGAAATGATGATATGCTATGCGGGATGCGATGCGGGATGCAAAATGCAAGATATAACAGGAAATGCATGAACCTGGCCTCAACTTGGAAAACCAAGTGTGCCACTGGATAGAGGGGATTAAATCACTTGAAAACGATATAAAGATCATTGGAATCGGAGTTATGGTTTGGAAATGGCAAGCGTTTTAAGATATGACACCGGTCTGCGATTTACAGCAAGTAGGCATCTAAACGCAACGAAATGAACATGCTACAGCCACCAAACATGAAAACAAAAATACATGGCAGTGATGTACACAAGATTTTTAACAAAACACTAGCACTGAGCCATAGGCAAATTCATCCATTAAGAGGTTCAAACAAGCATGGCAAAAATGAATATGCAAAACAGATTCCAGACTTAGTGAAATTAACACTAGCCTGAAATTTCAGATCACGAAGCCCTCTTTCTAACAGCATTTTGGGCAACAAGGTGACCTCAAATGCAAATGATGCAATGGAATGAAATGATGTACATGCCGAGACAAAGATTTTGATATATCATATGCCCAAAACGGAGCTACGGTTGCGGAGATACAAGCAGTCAAAGAATGCATAAAAAACTAGGGTTTCAGACGAAAGTCAACCGAGGAGGAAACTTTGGATCTCAGATCTGGCGCGGGAACCGAGGCGGTGCCGGAGTACTGTAGCACGAACTCACCGGAAATGGCCGTGGCGGCGGCCGGAAGAAGGGGGACTCGCCGGGCCTTGGCCGGGGAAGAGGGGCGCCGGCCCGGAGGACGAGGAGGCGCGGCGAAGGGCAGAGGGGCCGGCTCGGGCGTCGGCGGCGCGGAAGCCGAGGCGGAGCGGCGCGGCTCGCCGGAGTCGCGGTCGCCGGAGACGGCGGCGCGGTGGCCGGAGACGAGGGAGGCGGCGGATCCGGGCGGGAGGCGAGACCCGGGCGGCGGCGGAGCTCACCGGGCCGCGGGGGCCGGACGCGGGCTCCCGGGCCGCGGTGGGAGGCGGCGGCGGCGGGGGTGACGTGGCGGGCCCTGAGTGGCTGGGCGCGGCGGCGGGATGACGGGCGGACAATGTCCGTCGGCAGCGGTTGTGTCCGGCGGCGGCGGGAGGAGTTGGATCTAGGGTTAGGGGAGGGAGACCCGCGAATTTCGGAATGGGGGTGTATATATAGGCATAAGTGGAGCTAGGAGAGTCCAAATGAGGTGCGGTTTTCGCCCACACGATCGTGATCGAACGATCTAGGACATGGAGCAGAGTTAGGTGGGTTTTTGGGCCAAATTGGAGGGGTGTTGGGCTGCAACACACACGAGGCCTTTTCGGTCCCTCGGTTAACCGTTGGAGTATCAAACGAAGTCCAAATGACCCGAAACTTGACAGGCGGTCTACCGGTAGTAAACCAAGGCCGCATGACAAGTCTCGGTCCAATCCGGAAATGTTTAATCCCCACACACGAAAGAAAGCTAGAAATGGCCACCGGAGGAGAACGAAGCGCCGGAATGCAAAACGGACAACGGGGAAAATGCTCGAATGCATGAGATGAACATGTATGCAAATGCAATGCACGAGATGACATGATAAGAGATGCACGGAAAAGAAAAACACACACGGAGACAAAGACCCGAACCCGAGAAATAAATATAACTTAGCGCCGGAGACGGCAAGAGTTGGATACAAATATGGAAAGTTATATCTGGGGCGTTACAATATCTTTGTAGATCACGCGCGGAAGCGTTCAAAGAACGGGGATGAGGAAGGCGTACTCGACGTGATCCAAATCACCGGAGATCCTAGCGCCGAACGGACGGCACCTCCGCGTTCAACACACGTACGGTCAGCGTAACGTCTTCTTCTGGATCCAGCAAGGGGGAAGGAGAGGTTGAGGAAGATGGCTCCAGCAGCAGCACGACGGCGTGGTGGTGATGGAGCTGCAGTACTCCGGCAGGGCTTCGCCAAGCACTATGGAGGAGGAGGAGGTGTTGGAGAGGGAGAGGGAGGCACCAAAGGCAAAGGTAAGAGGTCATCCCTTCCCCCCACTATATATAGGGGGTCCAAGGGGGGGGGCGCCGGCCCTAGGAGATCCAATCTCCTAGGGGGTGCGGCCAAGGGAGGTATCCCTCCTTCCCAAGGCACCTAGGAGGTGCCTTCCCCCTTTGGGACTCTTCCCTTCTTGAACCCTAGGCGCATGGGCCTCTTGGGGCTGGTGCCCTTGGCCCATATAGGCCAAGGCGCACCCTCTACAGCCCATGTGGCCCCCCGGGGCAGGTGGCCCCACCCGATGGACCCCCGGGACCCTTCCGGTGGTCCCGGTACAATACCGGTTACCCCGAAACTTGTCCCGATGTCCGAAATAGCACTTCCTATATATAATTCTTTACCTCCGGACCATTCCGGAACTCCTCGTGACATCCGGGATCTCATCCGGGACTCCGAACAACATTCGGGTTACTGCATATACATATCCCTACAACCCTAGTGTCACCGAACCTTAAGTGTGTAGACCCTACGGGTTCGGGAGACATGTAGACATGACCGAGATGCTCTCCGGTCAATAACCAACAGCGGGATCTGGATACCCATGTTGGCTCCCACATGCTCCTCGATGATCTCATCGGATGAACCACGATGTCGAGGATTCAAGCAACCCCGTATACAATTCCCTTTGTCAATCGGTATGTTACTTGCCCGAGATCCGATCGTCGGTATCCCAATACCTCTTTCAATCTCGTTACCGGAAAGTCACTTTACTCGTGCCGTAATGCATGATCCCGTGACCAGACACTTGGTCACTTTGAGCTCATAATGATGATGCATTACCGAGTGGGCCCAGTGATACCTCTCCATCATACGGAGTGACAAATTCCAGTCTTGATCCGTGTCAACCCAACAGACACTTTCGGAGATACCCGTAGTATACCTTTATAGTCACCCAGTTACGTTGTGACGTTTGGTACACCCAAAGCACTCCTACGGTATCCGGGAGTTACACGATCTCATGGTCTAAGGAAAGGATACTTGACATTGGAATACTCTAGCAAACGAACTATACGATCTTGTGCTATGTTTAGGATTGGGTCTTGTCCATCACATCATTCTTCTAATGATGTGATCTCGTTATCAATGACATCCAATGTTCATAGTCAGGAAACCATGACTATCTGTTGATCAACGAGCTAGTCAACTAGAGGCTTACTAGGGACATGTTGTTGTCTATTATTCACACATGTATTACGATTTCCGGATAACACAATTATAGCATGAATAAAGACAATTATCATGAACAAGGAAATATAATAATAATGCTTTTATTATTGCCTCTAGGGCATATTTCCAACAGTCTCCCACTTGCACTAGAGTCAATAATCTAGTTACATTGTGATGAATCGAACACCCATGGAATTCTGGTGTTGATCATGTTTTGCTCTAGGGAGAGGTTTAGTCAACGGATCTGCTACATTCAGGTCCATGTGTACTTTACAAATATCTATGTCTCCATCTTGAACATTTTCACGAATGGAGTTGAAGCGACGCTTGATGTGCCTTGTCTTCTTGTGAAATCTGGGCTCCTTGGCAAGAGCAATAGCTCCAGTGTTGTCACAGAAGAACTTGATCGGCCCCGACGCATTGGGTATGACTCCTAGGTCAGTGATGAACTCCTTCACCCAAATTGCTTCATGTGATGCCTCCGAGGCTGCCATGTACTCCGCTTCACATGTAGATCCCGCCACGACGCTCTGCTTGCAACTGCACCAGCTTACGGCCCCACCATTCAAAATATACACGTATCCGGTTTGTGACTTAGAGTCATCCAGATCTGTGTTGAAGCTAGCGTCGACGTAACCTTTTACGACGAGCTCTTCGTCACCTCCATAAACGAGAAACATTTCCTTAGTCCTTTTCAGGTACTTCAGGATATTCTTGACCGTTGTCCAGTGTTCCTTGCCGGGATTACTTTGGTACCTTCCTACCAAACTTACGGCAAGGTTTACATCAGGTCTGGTACACAGCATGGCATACATAATAGAACCTATGGCTGAGGCATAGGGGATGACACTCATCTCTTCTATATCTTCTGCCGTGGTCGGACATTGAGCTGAGCTCAATTTCACACCTTGTAACACAGGCAAGACCCCCTTCTTAGACTGATCCATATTGAACTTCTTCAATATCTTATCAAGGTATGTGCTTTGTGAAAGACCTATGAGGCGTCTTGATCTATCTCTGTAGATCTTGATGCCTAATATATAAGCAGCTTCTCCAAGGTCCTTCATTGAAAAACTTTTATTCAAGTAGGCCTTTATGCTGTCCAAGAGTTCTATATCATTTCCCATCAAAAGTATGTCATCTACATATAATATGAGAAATGCTACAGAGCTCCCACTCACTTTCTTGTAAACGCAGACTTCTCCATAAGTCTGCGTAAACCCAAACGCTTTGATCATCTCATCAAAGCGAATGTTCCAACTCCGAGATGCTTGCACCAGCCTATAAATCGAGCGTTGGAGCTTGCACACCTTGTTAGCATACTTAGGATCGACAAAACCTTCCGGCTGCATCATATACAATTCTTCCTTAAGGAAACCATTAAGGAATGCCGTTTTGACGTCCATTTGCCATATTTCATAATCATAGAATGCGGCAATCGCTAACATGATTCGGACGGACTTCAGCTTCGCTACCGGTGAGAAAGTCTCATTGTAGTCAATCCCTTGAACTTGTCGATAACCCTTAGCGACAAGCCGAGCTTTATAGATGGTCACATTACCATCCGCGTTTGTCTTCTTCTTAAAGATCCATTTATTTTCTATGGCTCGCCGCTCAACGGGCAAGTCAGTCAAAGTCCATACTTCATTTTCATACATGGATCCTATCTCGGATTTCATGGCTTCTAGCCATTTGTCGGAATCCGGGCCCGCCATCGCTTCTTCATAGTTCGAAGGTTCACCGTTGTCTAACAACATGATTTCCAAGACAGGGTTGCCGTACCACTCTGGTGCGGAACGTGTCCTTGTGGACCTTTGAATTTCAGTAGGAGCTTGATCAGAAGTATCTTGATCATCATCATTAACTTCCTCTCTAGTCGGTGCAGGCACCTCAGGAACATTTTCTTGAGTTGCGCCATTTTCTGGTTCAAGAGGTAATACTTCATCAAGTTCTACTTTCCTCCCACTTACTTCTTTCGAGAGAAACTCTTTCTCCAGAAAGGATCCATTCTTGGCAACAAAGATCTTGCCTTCGGATCTGAGGTAGAAGGTATACCCAATAGTTTCTTTAGGGTATCTTATGAAGACACATTTTTCCGATTTGGGTTCGAGCTTTTCAGGTTGAAGTTTCTTGACATAAGCATCGCATCCCCAAACTTTTAGAAACGACAGCTTAGGTTTCTTCCCAAACCATAATTCAAACGGTGTCGTCTCAACGGATTTCGACGGAGCCCTAGTTAGTGAATGCGGCAGTCTCTAAAGCATAGCCCCAAAAAGATAGCGGTAAATCGGCAAGAGACATCATAGATCGCACCATATCTAATAGAGTGCGTTTACGACGTTCGGACACACCATTACGCTGAGGTGTTCCAGGCGGCGTGAGCTGTGAAACTATTCCACATTTTCTTAAGTGTGTGCCAAACTCGTGACTCAAGTATTCTCCTCCACGATCTGATCGTAGGAATTTGATTTTTCTGTCACGTTGATTCTCAACCTCACTCTGAAATTCCTTGAACTTTTCAAAGGTCTCAGACTTGTGTTTCATTAAGTAGACATACCCATATCTACTTAAGTCATCAGTGAGGGTGAGAACATAACGATAGCCACCGCGAGCCTCAACACTCATTGGACCGCACACATCAGTATGTATGATTTCCAATAAGTTGGTTGCTCGCTCCATTGTTCCTGAGAACGGAGTCTTGGTCATTTTACCCATGAGGCATGGTTCGCACGTGTCAAATGATTCGTAATCAAGAGACTCTAAAAGTCCATCAGCATGGAGCTTCTTCATGCGTTTGACACCTATGTGACCAAGGCGGCAGTGCCACAAGTATGTGGGACTATCATTATCAACCTTACATCTTTTGGTACTCACACTATGAATATGTGTAGCATTACGCTCGAGATTCATTAAGAATAAACCATTTACCATCGGAGCATGACCATAAAACATATCTCTCATATAAATAGAACAACCATTATTCTCGGATTTAAATGAGTAGCCATCTCGAATTAAACGAGATCCTGATACAATGTTAATGCTCAAACTTGGCACTAAATAACAATTATTGAGGTTTAAAACTAATCCCGTAGGTAAATGAAGAGGCAGCGTGCCGACGGCAATCACATCGACCTTGGAACCATTCCCGACGCGCATCGTCACCTCGTCCTTCGCCAGTCTCCGCTTATTCCGCAGCTCCTGTTTTGAGTTACAAATGTGAGCAACTGCACCGGTATCAAATACCCAGGAGCTACTACGAGTACTGGTAAGGTACACATCAATTACATGTATATCACATATACCTTTTGTTTTGCCGGCCTTCTTGTCCGCTAAGTATTTGGGGCAGTTCCGCTTCCAGTGACCACTTTCCTTGCAATAAAAGCACTCAGTCTCGGGCTTGGGTCCATTCTTTGGCTTCTTCCCGGCAGCTTGCTTGCCGGGCACGGCAACTCCCTTGCCGTCCTTCTTGAAGGTTTTCTTACCCTTGCCTTTCTTGAAATTAGTGGTTTTATTCACCATCAACACTTGATGTTCCTTTTTGACTTCTACCTCTGCTGATTTCAGCATTGCAAATACTTCAGGAATGGTCTTTTCCACCCCCTGCATATTGAAGTTCATCACAAAGCTCTTGTAGCTCGGTGGAAGCGACTGAAGGATTCTGTCAATGACCGCGTCATCCGGGAGATTAACTCCCAGCTGAGTCAAGCGGTTATGTAACCCAAACATAGTGAGTATGTGCTCACTGACAGAACTGTTTTTCTCCATCTTACAGCTGAAGAACTTGTCGGAGACTTGATATCTCTCGACCGGGGCATGAGCTTGGAAAACCATTTTCAGCTCTTTGAACATCTCATATGCTCCGTGTCTCTCAAAACGCTTTTGGAGCCCCGGCTCTAAGCTGTAAAGCATGCCGCACTGAACGAGGGAGTAGCCATCGGTACGTGCCTGCCAAGCGTTCATAACGTCTTGTTCTGCAGGGAGAACAGGTGCGTCACCTAGCGGTGCTTGTAGGACATAATCTTTCTTGGCAGCTATGAGGATGATCCTCACGTTCCGGACCCAGTCCGTGTAGTTGCTGCCATCGTCTTTCAGCTTGGTTTTCTCTAGGAACGCGTTGAAGTTGAGGACTACGTTGGCCATTTGATCTACAAGACATATTGTAAAATATTTAGACTAAGTTCATGATAATTAAGTTCATCTAATCAAATTATTCAATGAACTCCCACTTAGATAGACATCCCTCCTGTAATCTAAGTATAACATGATCCGAGTTAACTAGGCCGTGTCCGATCATCACGTGAGACAGACTAGTCAACATCGGTGAACATCTTCATGTTGATCGTATCTTCTATACGACTCATGCTCGACCTTTCGGTCTTCTGTGTTCCGAGGCCATGTCTGTACATGCTAGGCTCGTCAAGTCAACCTAAGTGTTTGCATGTGTAAATCTGTCTTACACCCGTTGTATGTGAACGTTAGAATCTATCACACCCGATCATCACGTGGTGCTTCGAAACAACGAACTGTCGCAACGGTGCACAGTTAGGGGGAACACTTTCTTGAAATTATTATGAGGGATAATCTTATTTACTACCGTCGTTCTAAGTAAACAAGATGCAAAAACATGATAAACATCACATGCAATCAAATAATAATAGTGACATGATATGGCCAATATCACATAGCTCCTTTGATCTCCATCTTGGGGCTCCATGATCATCTTGTCACCGGCATGACACCATGATCTCCATCATCATGATCTCCATCATTGTGTCTCCATGAAGTTGCTCGCCAACTATTACTTCTACTACTATGGCTAACATGTTTAGCAATAAAGTAAAGTAATTTACATGGCGTTTCTCAATGACACGCTGGTTATACAAAAAATAAAGACAACTCCTATGGCTCCTGCCGGTTGTCATACTCATCGACATGCAAGTCGTGATTCCTATTACAATAGCATGAACATCTCATACATTACATATAGATCATTCATCATCCATCATAACTTTGGCCATATCATATCACAAAGCACTTGCTGCAAAAACAAGTTAGACGTCCTCTAATTGTTGTTGCAAGTTTTACGTGGCTGAAATAGGGTTCTAGCAAGAACGTTTTCTTACCTACGTGAAAGCCACAACGTGATTTGTCAACTTCTATTTACCCTTCATAAGGACCCTTTTCATTGAATCCGCTCCAACTAAAGTGGGAGAGGCAGACACCCGCCAGCCACCTTTATGCAACTTGTGCATGTTAGTCGGTGGAACCGGTCTCACGTAAGCGTACGTGTAAGGTTGGTCCGGGCCGCTTCATCCCACAATACCGTTGAAGCAAGATAAGACTAGTAGCGGCAAGAAAATTGACAACATCAACCCCCACAACAAATTGTGTTCTACTCGTGCAAGAGAACTACGCATAGACCTAGCTCATGATGCCACTGTTGAGGAACGTTGCAGAAAACAAAAAATTTCCTACGGTTTCACCAAGATCCATCTAGGAGTTCATCTAGCAACGAGTGATCGGATTGCATCTACATACCTTTGTAGATCACGCGCGGAAGCGTTCAAAGAACGGGGATGAGGAAGGCGTACTCGACGTGATCCAAATCACCGGAGATCCTAGCGCCAAACAGACGGCACCTCCGCGTTCAACACACGTACGGTCAGCGTAACGTCTCCTTCTTCTTGATCCAGCAAGGGGGAAGGAGAGGTTGAGGAAGATGGCTCCAGCAGCAGCACGACGGCGTGGTGGTGATGGAGCTGCAGTACTCCGGCAGGGCTTCGCCAAGCACTATGGAGGAGGAGGAGGTGTTGGAGAGGGAGAGGGAGGCACCAAAGGCAAAGGTAAGAGGTCCTCCCTTCCCCCCACTATATATAGGGGGTCCAAGGGGGGGGCGCCGGCCCTAGGAGATCCAATCTCCTAGGGGGTGCGGCCAAGGGAGGAATCCCTCCTCCCCAAGGCACCTAGGAGGTGCCTTCCCCCTTTGGGACTCTTCCCTTCTTGAACCCTAGGCGCATGGGCCTCTTGGGGCTGGTGCCCTTGGCCCATATAGGCCAATGCGCACCCCCTACAGCCCATGTGGCCCCCCGGGGCAGGTGGCCCCACCCGGTGGACCCCCGGGACCCTTCCGGTGGTCCCGGTACAATACCGGTGACCCCAAAACTTGTCCCGATGCCCAAAATAGCACTTCCTATATATAATTCTTTACCTCCGGACCATTCCGGAACTCCTCGTGACGTCCGGGATCTCATCCGGGACTCCGAACAACATTCGGGTTACTGCATATACATATCCCTACAACCCTAGCGTCACCGAACCTTAAGTGTGTAGACCCTACGGGTTCGGGAGACATGTAGACATGACCGAGATGCTCTCCGGTCAATAACCAACAGCGGGATCTGGATACCCATGTTGGCTCCCACATGCTCCTCGATGATCTCATCGGATGAACCACGATGTCGAGGATTCAAGCAACCCCGTATACAACTCCCTTTATCAATCGGTATGTTACTTGCCCGAGATCCGATCATCGGTATCCCAATACCTCGTTCAATCTCGTTACCGGCAAGTCACTTTACTCGTGCCGTAATGCATGATCCCGTGACCAGACACTTGGTCACTTTGAGCTCATAATGATGATACATTACCGAGTGGGCCCAGTGATACCTCTCCGTCATACGGAGTGACAAATCCCAGTCTTGATCCGTGTCAACCCAACAGACACTTTCGGAGATACCCGTAGTATACTTTTATAGTCACCCAGTTACGTTGTGACGTTTGGTACACCCAAAGCACTCCTACGGTATCCGGGTGTTACACGATCTCATGGTCTAAGGAAAGGATACTTGACATTGGAAAACTCTAGCAAACAAACTATACAATCTTGTGCTATGTTTAGGATTGGGTCTTGTCCATCACATCATTCTCCTAATGATGTGATCTCGTTATCAATGACATCCAATGTCCATAGTCAGGAAACCATGACTATCTGTTGATCAATGAGCTAGTCAACTAGAGGCTTATTAGGGACATGTTGTTGTCTATTATTCACACATGTATTACGATTTCCGGATAACACAATTATAGCATGAATAAAGACAATTATCATGAACACGGAAATATAATAATAATGCTTTTATTATTGCCTCTAGGGCATATTTCCAACAATTTTGACATGGGCGATATCAATTTCCCTATGTTTGATGTTGGACAAACATCGCACGCTAAAAAAGCGAAGATACCAAAGGCAAGAGGTCCGACATTCACAAGTTATGAATGTATTGTTGTGTGAATCTTTGTTGGCCACAATCATGTATCCCATTTGTCAAAACTGAGCAAAAGGGCGTCAAGTATTGGCAAAAAAGATCTATAAACACTACCATGAGCACAAGAACTATGTGGAGCCACACGCTATCCATACCACCCGCAAAGAGACCTTTCTCAAACATAGATCGTCTTTCACCCAAGAGAGCGGCTACAAGTTCTGCGGTTACTATACACAAATAGTGCCGGAACCAGATCGTCATTGCAGTGAGTAGCCATGTAAGTTTGACTTACTTCACATTGTCATCATTTGTATTTCATTGCGGTTTTGCATTGTTTTGAGTGATTCTTGTTTTGCTAGTTGGGTTTGGGGGACACTTTGTACAACCAAACCGAGGGCAAGTCATCCACTTTGTCGCATTATTGGTTGAAACTGAACGGGAAAGCAAAGTGAACCATCGTTGAAGAGCTCGAAATGGCATCAAGAAGTTCAAGAAAACGGTGGATCAACTTCCCAACAATCTATTGGATTGGATGACAAAGAGGAGCAAAGTGGAGGGGCCGGTGTACATGCAACTGTGCCAAAAAAAGGTACTCCCTCCGTTCCGAATTACTTGTCTTGGATTTGTCTAGATACGGATGTATCTAGACTCATTTTAGTGCTAGATACCTCCGTATCTAGACAAATCCAAGACAAGTAATTCAGAACGGAGGGAGTAGGTGAGTGGAAACAATTGAGAGAAGAAAAGGGCCGCACGTGACAACACGACAAGCAAAATGTCTGTCACATGGAAGAGAATTTTTTTTCCGCATGGAACGATGGTGTTGAGCCTATCGATCTTCCCCCATGAGATGCTTGACTTGTTGTACTATGACTATTAATTTCATGAGGCATTTATTTGGTTGATGAGTTCTTTATGATTATTAATCCAAATTTTTGAGTTTTGGGCTTCCGCCTCGATAACCTCCTATTGCTAGCCTCTTCGGTGGCAAGCATTGTCCACTCTCGCATTCAGACATGATTTTACTGACGCGTGGTACTCATGTATCAAGATAATATGAAGCTCCTTTGGGACCCACGTCGCCACCTAAGAGCATGCTTAATAATATAGTTGATTGTTGGCTATATCTTGTTGACATGTGATTTATGGACAATTTTATAGTCAACATGTATAGTAGTTGATTGTAAATAGATATCACTTTTTCGCAAAAAAAAGATACCACTTTATTAATATCTAACCCATCTCACTCTTTCATAATGTTTTTTGGATTCCATGTTATAGTCGACTTTTAATCTACAAGTTGCTTCTTTTTTCTCTCCTCCAGCTCAGTATAAATATCATATTTAAATGCTTACATGTTGCTTGCATCACTTTATTATACTTGCTTTAAGGGTTTAAGAGCAGTAAGAGCATCTACAACTGGACTCCCCCCCCATTCTTTTCCTATACATCCAGGCCAAGAACTCGATTAGGGCTCGGACATGATATAGAAAAAAGCCCACCCATCCAGACTCAACATTTCCTCACTACATGTCCGAGTTGTCCTGGTCCTCTCAAATCCAATCCATATATAAGCCAAATATGGGGAGGCTCGACATTTTTTTTCAAAAAGGTGGGGAGGCTCGACATGTCCGCAGTGTCAGCCCAAATTTCATCCAACCCACCTAGCGTCACCTGCGGGAGATTGGATCTTTTGCCCCACTTTACTTGGGCATTAGATGATTTGCCCCATTTTACATAGGATTAGATCATTTGCCCCACTTTTCATTTTTCTTTTGATGATTTGCCCTTTTCAATTACTGTAATCATTTTTTATTTTGTATCCCTTTTTTCTCCATGTGAAAAGACACAATTGCCCCTGTGGCTAATTTACAATTTGACACTGTACAAATCTTTTTTCTTTACAAGCCTGTATCCAACCGAAGCAACTAATTAACAGGGAACAAATCACATTACTTTCTTTACATGGCTTTACCCAACGGAACCAACTACTAACAAATCATAGATTGATTTTGTTGTGTCGTGGTGTTCATGGCTAGTGGAGAGGCGGATCCACCGCCGGCCCCCAAGCCATCAACTCCGACGACCCCTGCACAGCGAGGCTTCACACAGATGACAACTGAGACGATCCCACAGACTGCCGGACAGGGAGGCGACTGTTGCGTCCATGGATCACCACGATCTGCTCCAGATTGGTCAGTATATTATCTCCCCTTCCTCCCACCCCACGCCAAACACACACAGTGCCACACGGATCCAGGGTTTGAACCTCTTGGCATCTCCTCGCTAGGCAGCCCCTAACGCTGCTACACTTGTAGTAACCCTGCAACTGCAACAATATGATGGAGACATAATTATCAGGATTCAGGAGTATAAAGTTCTGAAATTATCCAAATCTTTAAACCATGTGGATGAATACTTCTACGAGGATCATGAATCCAATGACATGGGCATACACTTAGTTTTACTGGAAAATGAATATTAAACAATTTGTTAATTGTTTCCTAACATAACAAAATGACAATTAGATGATGCCCTTATGTCCCCTCCATAACTGAAAATCTTTTGTTCTCCAAGGTAGGTCTCGGCCGGTGGCTAGCAATGATACATATGTATCAACTATGGAAGGAAGTGTTGATTGGTCCAAGATTGAGATAGCACCAATGAATGATGAAGAAATTGATGTTCCTATAACAGAAGAGAACATGTGCTCGGTGCTTGGCATCAATGATGAACCTAAGCATCGGAAAATTGTATCTGAAGCAGCTATGAAAGCCTCCATTGCAGATGTTGATGCATGTGTGGCTGATATTGATGAGGATTTACTTGCTGATGCGGCTCTTCCTGTGCCTGACCATATGCCTGAAGAGGATCACTTTTGGTATGATAAGGAACATCCTGTGATAGAGGAAGGATCTTTGTTTCGTTCAATGAACGAGTTTAGGATGCTCATGAGAACATTTGCTATTAGAGGCAAGTTTGACATCAAGACCAAGGATAGTGACACTACTAGATTTGTGGGTCACTGTAAAGGAAATGCATGTCCTTGGAGAATAACTGCTAGGACAATAGAAGATGGAAAAACAGTCAGGGTACAAACTTATCTAACATGAATCATCTTTTATGTTAAAACTATCTTTTATAAATTACTTGCAACTAATGGTTGGTATTGTGTTTTCTGCAGGTAAACAAGATAGTAAAGCCTCATAAGTATTCATCAACCGCTGCAGTGATTACAAGCATGGCAGACCAAACATGGGTGGTAGAAAAGGCAATGGGGTATCTTCAAACTGAACCAAACATTGGTGCCAGCGAGCTCCGAAAAAAGCTACAGGCCGAATACAAATGTACTATTGGGTATCATACTGTTGACAAGGGAAAAGAAAGGGCCAAGAATAGTTTATATGGGACCTGGGGAAAAAGCTTTCAGTCATTATTGAATTTCAAAGCTGAGATTGATAAAAGATCTCCTGGTAGCATTGTCGAGGTTGATGTCAAGAGGGAAGGAGGTGAAGTGCATTTCCGCAGATTTTTTATGGCACTTAAGCCGTGCATTGATGGCTTCTTGGCTGGTTGTAGACCATATGTCAGTATAGACTCCACATTTTTGACTGGAAAGTGGAATGGTCAATTAGCAGCATGTACAACACTAGATGGACAAAATTGGATGTTTCCTTTAGCATTTGGTTTCTTTGGTACGGAGACCGAGGGTAACTGGATTTGGTTTATGCAACAACTGCATAGGGCAATAGGACATCTTCAAACTCTAGCTATTTGTACTGATGCATGCAAAGAGTTAGAGAATGCAGTTAAAATTGTGTTTCCTCAAGCTGAGCAAAGGGAATGCTTTAGGCATCTAATGGCAAACTTCAAAAAGAAGTTTCACGGAGATGTTTTTGGTCGCATGTGGCCAGCAGCCAAGGCTTATCGTCTGGAAACATTTAATTATCATATGGGCAAGATATTTGAAGCTGAACCTGCAGTGAGTACCTACTTGTGTACCTATCATAACTTAAAGTGGATGAGATGTGACTTCAACACAGAAATAAAATGTGATTACATTCACAACAATCTAGCTGAGTGCTTCAATAGCTGGATCAAAGGAACAAAGGAGCTGCCCATGGATGAGCTAGCCGATGCAATAAGAGAGAAAATTATGATACTTGTTTATAGAAGGAGAAGGATTGGGGAAATGCTCCAGGGAGAGATATTGCCTGCTATCATTCAACAAATAAATAATAGAACTAGGCAACTTGACCATTTGGTTGTTGGAAGATCAACCGGAGAAAGTTGTGAGGTCAAGGACACTAGCGAGAATAATCTTAGGCATGTTGTGAAGATAGGCAGCCGTGAGTGCACCTGCCTAGAATGGCAACACACTGGAAAGCCATGTGAGCATGCACTTGCATTCCTTATAGAGACGGTAGATGTGAACTTTCAACCATATGTACATGAGTACTACTCCGTGAGTAGGTTTCGGGCTGCCTATGCTGGAGAGATTGAACCAATCACGGACAAGTCTCAATGGCCTCATGTTAATCTAGATTTTGAGATGGTGCCACCGGATTTAAAGAGCTCCGTTGGGAGACGGAGGAAGCAGAGAATCAAAAGTTGCCTTGAAGACAGTGGTGGCAGCAAACGGAAGAAAAAAGATGATAATGGCAAAACAAATGACCAAGAAGGAGGTGACAAAGAGAAGGAAAAGGAAAAGAAGAGATTTGGCAGCAGAAATAGGTGCAAAGAATGTGGGATATTGGGGCACAGGAAAGCAACTTGCAAAAAAAATGAAGCTAAAGAGAGGTAACCCATGCACTAATATCTCCTTTATATTAGTATCAAATTAGTACTATTATACCATTTCTAACATCCGGTGTGACTGAACTTTCTAGTGATGTGTCTGCTCGCGAGCTCGCTCCAGTTGTTGTTGCGACACCTACACGCACAACAACAATCACACTGCCTCCCAGCCTTCATAACAGCCCTGGGCCTATCACAAGGAGGTGCCTATTATATTTGTCATAAGCACATTTGATTCATGCAAAAGAAAAATCCTACTTTTATAACATTGGTGTGTAAACATGCAGGAGGCTTGCTATGGCCATAGCTGGAGACGATGCATCACAGCCATGTGGGACAAGTACTGTTAATTCTACAGCATCACCTACTTCTCACTTCCCTTCACGCTCTACGGCATGCAAGAAAAAATTGACCCCGAAGAGGAAGAAGCTCTCATTTTAGTGCATTCAATTCTATTTTAAATTCGTAGAGGTGTTGAAATTTGTCATGTCGCTTGAACAAATACTTTTTTGCTTGATGTAAACTCGGATTAATTTATCATGTCGCTTGAACCAAGCAAACCTTTTTGTGGCATCAGTTCGTGATTTCGGTGTGATATATTCTCTCAATTCCATGTGCTAAGTGAACATATGTTGTCAGTCAATTTTTTTCCTATGAAGATGTTATATGCTGCCAATTTCCAACGAAATGCATATGCCAGGATGCACATCATATATATAGATCTCTGACCAGTGACTAAAGTAGATCCAGCAAAAGATGAAGCATATATATTTTGAGTGTGATACAATTAAAGTATGAAGCATCTGGAGGAGATAACTAAGCAAAGCATTTTATATAATGTACCCAGCTCCATGATTGAAGCAGTACCAGCTGCTAGGGTAATTAGTACTATCAACACTGTCGTCCAGCCATAGCTATTACCGACCAACGAGCTGACACACAACAAAACTGTAAATCCATTAATCATTGGAAGAAGGTAGTTTTTACCAGCAACGAGCGCACCATCTGCCGAGCTGCAGCTGGAGCCCTGGAATCCGCCCGTTCGCCGAGCTGGAGCGGGAGCCGCCGCGGCGGGCCGCCGAGCTGCAACGGGAGCCGCCGTCCCGGGCCGAGGAGCTGCAGCGGGAGCCACGGAACCCGCTGGTCCGCCGAGCTGCGGCGTGAGCCCCGGGAATCGCCGGTCCGCCGAGCTGCGGCCGGAGCCGCCGCCCCAGGCCGAGGAGCCGCAGCGGGAGCCCCGGGAGCCGCCGGCGCCGGCCGACCATCTGCGGGAGCTGCCGCGCCGGGCTGCTGCTGCCAAGATGGGGGCCAAGGTGCCGTGGTCGGCCTCCTCTGGTATGAGTAAAGAAGAACAGAGGAAATGCGTTGAACTGGGGAACAGTGAGCTCGTCGATGCAACTTAGTGTCACTCCAACAGCGGTGTCAAATTGTAAATTAGCCACAGGGGCAATTGTGTCTTTTCGCATGGAGAAAAAAGGGATACAAAATCAAAAATGATTGCAGTAATTGAAAAGAGCAAATCATCAAAAGAAAAATGAAAAGTGGGGCAAATGATCTAATCCTATGTAAAATGGGGCAAATCATCTAATGCCCAAGTAAAGTGGGGCAAAAGATCCAATCTCCCCGTCACCTGCAACCTTACATAATTTTCCCTTTTCTCTCTCTCGTTTTCTAGGACAGAGGAGGAGCTCACGCTCGTGTCCTCCAAGGCCGGAGAGGAGCTCACCCGGGTGTGCTGGCCACCACCCGCACCGCCAGTGGAGCCCATGCCGCTCGTGGTCGAGGCTGAGGCTGCTCGTCGCTCACATCCGTTCCCGAAGCCGGAGAAGAGCTCGCTCACGCCTTCCGCCACCGTTTGCGCTCATCTCCCCTGTCGGCGCCCTCGCGCGTGCTCTGGCTGGCTACTGCGAGTGTGCGTGCCAGACAACTAGCTAGCCGCTTATAGCCGCACGTGCGTGCTAGGCACTGCTCGGGCGAGGCCATCCGATCTCGCGCCCTCCCGGCGGTGGAACTGCTCGGGAATGCACACATCGTCTGTGAGGTCGTCCCGCATTCAGGCGTGCTCTGCCGGTGCCACCCGCGACATGTTCGATGAAATGTGTGAAGTGATAGGACAATTTAGGGGGGTTGTTGTGTGAGAGAAAAAAATGAGGGTTCAAAGAGAATGTGCTTAGGGAAACTCCAACATGGGACGCATTTCATCCGCTCGCGTCCGTTGGAGTCCGCGTGGGTAAAAACCATGGCCCTATGCGGCGACCCATTTGGCAAATCTTTTTGTTTTGTATCCGTATGGACGCAAATCCATCCTAAATTTGGGTCGGTTTTACGTCCACATGAACAGGAGATGAACACATCGTGCATCTGCTTGGTGTCCATCCCAGGCTCACGCGGCTAAATGTCGCGGCTGGGGGGGGGGGGGCTTTGGAGATTCGCCGTCGTCGGGATCTACTGGCCGAGGACATCGTCCATGACTTGACAGTTGTCGAGGACTACCCCTACTGGGACACGTGTTTCGACGGCGAGCACAACCAACATCGCCAGTCGTGCTTCGCACGTGCTCCAGCGCCGCCGCGCGCGTGTGCTCCGCAACGGGGGACCATGGTGAAGGAGGAGGAGCCTGAGGACGACGAGACCCTCAAGTAGGCCCTCGAGGCCTCCGAGTTGGCCGAGCTCATGTATAGCCTGGTCTACAAATGGCGCTCCACGCATCAGCGGCGGAGGCCACCACGCCGCCGTCAGAGCCGTGGCCACTACAAGGGCTGGTGGGGTAAATGTGGACTTCCATGTTCCCTTGCACTCCTGAGCCGGAGGAGAAGCACCAGGATGCGCCAACTACGCCACCCCGCGCACTGACGAGCATGTCCATTGCACCAGCGTGGCCATATCCATGGGCGCCTCCGGTTTACATTGACCTCGCCGGTGACGAGGACGTGGATAAGGATAACAAGTAGATCTAAGTTTGTTGTTATTTTTTAAGTTTAATTAATGTAATGGATGGACTTTTGGTGGCAATATATATATATATTTAATTCAAAAAAGGAAAAAATGCGGCTGACTCGTTGGGCGCGCTGGTGGGACATCGAAGACGGGCAGACTTTTGGTGTTCGCCTGGCCAACCAAACGGACAAAAAACGAGCACATTTGGTGTCCGTTTGGGTTGGCCTGTTGGAATTTTCCTTAGACACCGACCGGATGCGCCCACAAACATTAGGAGGGCGGGGGAGAGACAGGAGCGGAGCCAGAATTTGACCATAGGGGAAATAGATAATCACACAAAATATGTTTACCAAGTCTTAAAGAAATCACATCACATCGTATCTTTTGTGATATGTTATAGTTTGTGTATGGAAAAATAATACACGCATTAATCGCGAAATGGGCGTGGAAATTTCTTGTTGGTTAGGGTGGCCTTTGGTTAGAAATAGTCAAATCAAAGTACCTTGCGGAGGAGGGGACGGATTTCCGTCCGAATACCAAATTTTCCCAATTTGCCAAGGGTGTGGGAAAAGTTCAACCTTTGTTGCAATTGGGTACTAGATTTTAGGTGAAGAACGGTAGAGTGACCCTCTTTTGGCTGAATAAATGGTGTGGTGAGAGGGCTCTTAACAAGACATATCCTAAGATGTTTGCCATCTCGGACAACCCCGAGGCTGGTGGAGGATGTGTGGGCGAGTAACTGTTCGGTTCCCCGATTTCATAGATCACCTGGAGCCCAAGAAACACATGAGTGGGAGGGTCTGCCGAGATACTGCCGGCCATAGGGTCAGCTCTGGGAGAGACGTGGTCACTTAGGGTATCGATTAATAAGCAATTTCTCTACGGTGTCCTTATATCGGGAGATTTTTGACACGATAACACCATGTGATGTAAACCGTCTAAAATAGAAAAAAAAATGGCAAGTGGCGAGGAATAGGATCCCAGGTGGGGATCAAGTTAGGAAACGACATGGGCCAGGGGATGGCAAATATGTTTGGTGCGGGCAAGACGAAACGACCATATCATTATTCGGTGTATTGTGACGAGATTTGCGTGGAGTGTGCTTCACGAGGCCACAAGGTGTAGATGAAATGCTAGTGCTTTTCCGGACTTATACTGGTTTATCAAAGAAATGTGTGTCCAAAACCGTAGGTTGGCTTGGGTGAAGTTCACCGCGTTGGCTTGGACTTTATGCACTACACACAATAAAGCTATTATAGAAGGAAAGTTGTTTCGTCACCTGGCTAACTTGATGTATAAAATGGTGATCCTCTTTTACAGGTATGGAAATTTCTGGCGAGACCAAAGGACCGAAGAAAGGTGGAGCAAGTCGCATACAGCCTTCGCGCAAGGTGCACTGAGCTTCAACGTGTGGGACTGAGGGACACTGCAGGCTAGGGAGCGGCCCTCATCTTGCAGACCGTCGTATCTTTGATAGGGATCTTATTAGTCAAGCATGACTAAATGAACAGGGTGAACCAACATTCCCTTGCTACCCCTGTCTACTTTTTCTAAATGGTGTCTCATTCTGTTTCTTCTGAGGAGCTCAAAGTGACACAGGAATGAAGAAAGATGAGCCCTGGTCTCAGCCCCCCTAGCAATACTGTTGCTTTTCTGCTTCAATTGCTCTGACTTCTTCCATTTCTCGAGCTTGATCATCTCCTCCTTCCTAGTTTTCAACCAGCAAGCAGGAGAGCTCCCAAACAGAGAAATACTAATTATCGCATGGACATAAAAGGGAAGGAGAGGGCGTACTTGTTGACAGAAAAAACAAGCTGCAGAATCCCAAATGGAACATCAAGCAAGAATGAGCCTCATGTGGAATCGGAGGCATACAAAGACAGTATGCAATTTATGTCAAACAGAACCTGAACATGTAAATTTGCATGCATCTGCTGATCTCAAGGGGGTAAATTAGTATAAGAGCTAGCTGTAAGTGAACAGCAAGACAAGAACAAGTAGCATGTTAAAATTGGATGGAACATTAAGCTGATTGCACTGATATTAATATATGCCATATGTATCGGCTGCTAGTTTGTTTGCAATACATTCCGAGCTCACGCGCCAAGTTCTTTATATCATGTTCTTTCCTAATCCAACTCTATACAGGTAATTCTGCAAAGTAACCATACGGCCCGGACAAGTTGATTGATGATTAAAGCATGGTGGACGATCAGTAGGTCTTGCACGGGTTCGCCTTCTTCGCTCCTCTCATGGTTTTCCAAATCTTGTCCTGGTCTGAAGCATGGCAATGCCCATACATGGCATGTCCTCTCCAAGTTGCGCACGGAGCAGCAACGTCGCACACAAAGCAGTAGCACTGCAGCACAGAAGAAACAAGATGAGTGATAATCTAGCATGCAAACATGACCATTTTCAGGCTTCAAATGTAGGCTTGTCAGTGTGATTAAGTGGTACCCGACAGAATGGGACAATTGAAAAGAGAGAATAGCAAAAATAGCGCTAGTCAAAACTGAAAGTTCCAGAATACCACTAGTGAAAACCAAAGTACCAAAATGCCACTCAGTTCAGTAGTTTCATGCCAAAATAACACTAGTATCAAACTGAGGCTAAGAGCATCTCTATCAGATCCCGCAAACCGCGGTACCGCAAATTTCGTTTACGGGGTACTGTAAACCGAATTCGCGGTACCGTGGACGTAATGAAAGATCAGATCCGATAAACACATACCGCATAATGTAAACTACTAGTTCGCGCCACATACATCTCTGAAGTTCACCACAGAGTTCATACTAGCTTAAAACATAATAAAAACCTAAATCTACTCATCATCATCAACAGGCTTCTTGACCTGGAGATGGTACTCCATCAGCGAGTTGGAGAGGACGAACGCCAGATCGTACTCCTACTTCGCCACCGCCACCTGCGCCATGGCACCTTCTTCTCCGGCGGTGGCCGCCTCCTCACCTCATACCACATGCGCTCCGCCTTGTGGAGTCACTTGAGCACGGCTGCCTCCTTCGCCCCGTACCATGTGCGCTCCGCCTCCTGGAGTCGCTTGAGCGCGGGCCAGAAGATCTTGCCGAGGCGGTCGAACTTGCTCTAGGCCCGCCGGCCACCGCTGCGGGAGGAGCTCCCCGCCTCGCCGTCATGGCGGCGCTTCAGCGGCGGCGAGCCACCGCGGCCCCCTTGGTCACCCCTCCCACGACCAACGCTCGACATCAGGGCAAGCTTTGGCTGCCTACGCGTGCGGCAAACAGCGGCCGGAGGAAGGAGGATTTCTAGCTGGAGAAGACAATTTGCGACACAGGGGATATGGGAAATGCCGGATGTGAACCCTAAAACGCAGTCGCTCCGATATATATGCGGGAATCGGGGGCGGTTTATGGCCGGGCCGTTTTTACGGTATCTATTCGGGCCTGTTTTTTCACGCGAACTATAAATCCGCCGGAATTTAGCGGGCCGGCGAGCTTAGCATGTGACCTTGTGAATTAGCAAGACAATAATTGAGTACAGCGATGGATTACTATATATACACTACTTGCTTGAAATTTTGCAGTCATGAATGATGAATTGCCGTATCATTTGCACTTTGAGCTTTGAAATGACTAGCATTGTGTGCTGCAGTTGAGTACAGCGATGGATTACTATATTGTACACTACTCGCTTGAAATTTGGGGTTACAAATGATGAATTGCCGTATCATTTGCACTTTGAGCCTTGAAATGACTGGCATTGTGTGATGAAGTTGAGAGAAAAAAATCACCTAAGGGAGAGACAGAGCCACGGGAGCCTCTGCTCCAGACACGGTGCTGATCCTACTACGCAGCTGCACAACCGCCACATAGAGAGAAGACCACGGGAAAGAGACAGGGAGACGGGCAGCACCTGGACACGCGCAGCCGGCCGGTTGAAGTCGGCGTCGAGGGAGCAAGCTTAAACAGGGACGCGGTCGGCAGAGCAGGGTTCCGGCAGCGTGGTTAGCAGAGCAGGACGGGCCGGCGGTCGACGTCGACATCACGGGGCCTAGCCAGGACAAGGGCGCTACACGGTCTGCGGAGAGGGGAACTAAGGGACAGGGAAGCAGCAGGGAGGAGCGAACGCGGGCGCGCGATGCAGCGGTTGGGGCCGAAGCCATGGTCTCCCAGTGAGAAAAATTGACACTTGACGGGAGTGACATTTTTGGCATAAAAAACCGAGATTGTAGTTGCATTATGGCACTAGCGACATTTCGGAATTTTAGATAATCGTAACTCGGATATTCTGTCAATCGAAGATACCTGCTCGCAGTGCTTCTCGTGAGGGGTGGTGGCGAAGGGGAACTTGACGCAGAGGTACCTCGCGTGCGGAAAATCTCTGCAGGCCACCTGCAGACACATCCAAATCGAAATCGCGCCGATCGCGGGCTCATTTGGGGAAGGAACATCTGAAAGGGGAATGAAAAATTCCGTGAGTGGTGGCGTTCGTACCGGGCCGCGCTCGGCGACAACCGCCAAGTCTTCGTCGTCGTCGGCGGCGGGGACGACGACGGGTCGGGCCTTGTTGGCGGCCAGGGGGTCGGCGGAGAGGATGAGGCAGTCCTCGTCGAATCGGCGCTTCTGCCGCGGCGTCCACATCTCGATCTCGTCGACGTCGAGCGGCGAGGAGGCGGTCGCCCCCGCCCTCTTCCGATCCCTCCTCTTCCCGGAGCTCAACGATGCGGTGGGGAAATCGAAGATTTCGATCACCTCAACGTCCGGCGCAGGTGCCATCTGATTCGCCGTCGCCGGCGCAGGTACCGTCTGATTCGCCGGCGCAGGCGCCGGAGAGGGCGGCGTGGCGGCTGGGGGGGTCTTCTTCGTCCGCGACCGGGGCGCGGCAGGGGTCTTCTTGGTCCGCGACTTGGGCGCCGCCGCCTCCTTGGTCCGCGACGATGCCGCGGCGTTGGGCGTCGTCCGGCTGACCCTCGCCATGGTGGACCGAAACCCTAGTAGTGGATTGAGGGGCCGCGATGGGAGGCAGGCGAGGGATCGGCGAGGGTTTTGATTTTTGAAAATGCGGAGGGCGACGCGAGGTTTTGAACGCGGCGGCTGGCGCGTGGGCCCCGCAGTGCGCCGGGAGGTGTCTCTGACAAGGGTGCCACTCGTCACGCTCTGGATTTGTTTCTAGAGCTCCCGCTCTGTCCTCTGGTCACGACCTTGCTTTTTTAGGAAAGGGAGAGTTTGTTCCCTGATTTCATTAACGAAATCATAGATGTTATTTCTGGAAGTGAACGGAAAGCAGAAATGAAATACCAAGTTGGAATGACCGAGCATTGTCCTAGGACTTACGCACATTTTTTTTGAGCATCAGTATAGACATAAGCGCTCATATACACGAGCATACACTCACCTCTATGAACACACACACGCACACCCTATCCCTATGAGCACCTCCGAGAGAATGAGTCGGCATATCATCTTGAGATTTTATGAAGTCACTGTAGCGCCTCGTAGTTGACGAGAACGTCTTCTCCCACTAAAAGCGTATCGCTAAAATTCTTGAAATAAATCCAGGATAAATGCGAGCACCAGGATTTGAACCCTGGTGGGTTGGGGGGGAACGTATCCGGTGCACCCACACTTGTGGTGCTACCGGTGCACCGGATACCGTGCAACATTTCAAAAAATCTGAAAAATATCTAGCACATTGACACAACAACAATGTATATCTCCACAAAATTTCGTATCAAAATATGAAATGTTTTTTGAGATACAAAAATGACAAAATTGACATCAGTGTGATAACGGGCCAAATCTGAAGCCCAATTTATGTTATGTATTATTCAATGTTGAATTTATTATTTTTGGTTTAGGAGCTATGCTTCGAATATTTACTTGAAATTTTATGACAATCTACGTTAATGTTGTGTGAATGTGCTACATTTTTTTCAGAATTTTTCATGCGTTTAAAATGTGCAACTTAAGTTCGGTGCACCGGTAGCACCACAAGCACCGGTGCACCAGATATTTTCCCTGGGTTGGGGATACCACTGTCCATCTAACCATCTCAATCAGAGGTTGGTTCGCCTTACGGACATTTCATACATCGTCCTAGTTTCTGCCTTCATTGTTGGGTGTGTTTTGTAGAGTGCATGAGGGGTGTATTAGCTAAAAGTTCCTTCCTCAATCCATTTTTAGGTGTTTGGTAGTCTGCAGGGGCCTCCTTAGTATGCACGAGCTCAGCCCAAAAACCTTTTTAGCATACACGAAGAGAGAACATCCCCAGAGCCGTCCACTGGTCAGCATGCATAAGCGAAGCGAGCGACAACGTGTTTCAAAAAATGTTCTGAATTTCTAAAAAATAATTTAATTTCCAAAATACCAAAAATTGCTCAAATTTTCAAAAAATGCCCAGATTTTCGAAATTTTCAAAAAATGTTCAGCTTTTCAAATTTTGCTAAGATTTTTTAAAAATATTCAGAATTTTAAATTTTGTTTAATTTTTTGTTGAAAAAAGTTTGCACTTTTGAAAAAATTTGATTTTCCAAAAAAGGTTTAGATTTCAAATTTGGTTAAATTTCAAAAAAGATCAAACTTTCAAAATTTGTTTAAATTTTTGAAACACTTTAAATTTCAAAATATGTTTACATTTTAAAAAATGTTATTTTTTCATGTTTCAAAAAATTGCTCACATTTTTGAAATGTTTTGTTCACTTATTTGAAAATATCGGTTGCTACAGTACCGACTGACATGTCTAAACACATGCAAGCTACCAAACAGAGTTTCGGCTTAGCATGTGTTAGCACATACACCGCTACCAAACAACAGCAAATGCATGCACTCAGCATGTCTACACTGAGCATGTATCAAAGGAAAACAACCACGCTAGGTTGGGAATGCTACCAAACACACCCTAAAGCGCAGACGAGTACCAGCTTAATCCACTAGACATGCAGATCGTACGTCTACGGTTTGCGAAAATTCCGACGTATGGACCTGCGCATAGATGTTCGATGGACGGTGTTGGAGAGTGCAAAGTGTCTTGATTGCACAATCCGAGGGTTATAGACGTTTTGACGTATAGCATTGAAGATGCCCTTATACTTAGACGACAATCTAAAGTAGTCATCATCTTGTTCCACGTCTGGACAATCATCACCGTGAGTTATCCGAGAGCTTTCAGTTACTGTTTTTCTTTTTCTTTTTAATGAACCGACACATTAATTAATACAGATCTCAACAACTCGTCACGCTTCTTTCTGGTGGTATGAGCTTGTCGACATAGGCTAAGAGCATCTCTAGTCGAATCCTTCAAATGTAGCCTCTCAAATGTTGTCTCGAACTTTAACTCCTTACCTTTAACGAGCTAAGTAAAAGTGGTTATGTGGGGACCCCGGTCTAGCTAACTGAAGCTTCCTCGTGCATCCTACAACGATCTCATGACCAGTGTGTCAATTTGCACAGTCGAACTGGTAACAAAAGAACATCCATAAACATTGAACTTATACTTACATAGTTATGACCATTTGGTTGAGGTGATGGTCACCACTCCAAACATTGCAGCGGAATCTTCAAATGCATCGAGTAGACCCATCAGGACGCCACATGCAATCGACTAGGATTGCATCCTAGTTCGCCAGGTCATCGTCAAACCCCTCATCCACATACTACTCCTCCATGCCTGACCAAGTTAATAGTGAGGGACAACAATGTACTCGCAAGCAACCCATAAGGAGGTGTAATAGATATTAATGCATGGCTTAGTACATGAAAGGGGGTTGTTATGCTAGGTATCATCATTTATGAAAAATCAAATTTAACCTACTAGGTACATATAGTAGTTTTGTAAAAGCATTTTCATAAGCGGTTGGTAGAACCACAATAATAGCAAATTAGGGTTATCCTTCTACCGATGACCCTATCGGTCAAATCTTCAATTCTTCATTCACCAAAGTTGATCCCCATATAATCCAAAATCTGATATTATCACAATCTAATCCAAATCCAATAGCGTAATCCAACATGATGATTATGGATGCAAAACAGAGATACAAATGGGATTTTTTTCATGGAAATTATCATCACAGGATGATGGGCCATCTGGATTCAAAGAAATGATGCAATTTTCGAAGGCATCAGATGCTCATTAGTAAATTGCAGAAGAAACTTCATTGGATATTTTAGAGATACAATGATCAGGGCTAAGCCTATATCAAGGATGGTATGCTTCAATGGTTAGATAGCATGTAATATCCTATTTTTGGATTGTGACGCCCCCGATTCAATCGTACACTAGTCATACACGCAAACGTGTATGATCAAGATCAGGGACTCACGGGAAGATATCACAACACAACTCTACAAATAAAATAAGTCATACAAGCATCATATTATAGGCCAGGGGCCTCGAGGGCTCGAATACAAGAGCTCGATCATAGACGAGTTAGCGGAAGCAACAATATCTGAGTACAGACATAAGTTAAACAAGTTTGCCTTAAGAAGGCTAGCACAAACTGGGATACAGATCGAAAGAGGCACAGGCCTCCTGCCTGGGTTCCTCCTAAACTACTCCTGATCGTCGACAGCGGGTTGCACGTAGTAGTAGGCACCTCCCGAGTAGTAGTAGTCGTCGTCGACGGTGGCGTCTGGCTCCTGGGCTCCATCGTCTGGTCACAGCATTCGAGTATAGAAAGGGGGAAAAGGGGGAGCAAAGCAACCGTCAGTACTCATCCAAAGTACTCGCAAGCAAGGAGCTACACTAAATATGTATGCATTGGTATCAAATGGAATAAGGGTATCATATGTGGACTGAACTGCAGAAAGCCGGAATAAGAGGGGGATAGCTAGTCCTATCGAGGACTACGCTTCTGGCCACCTCCATCTTGCAGCAGGAGAAGATAGTAGATGATAAGTTCACCAAGTAGCATCGCATAGCATAATCCTAACCGACGATCCTCCCCTCGTCGCCCTGTGAGAGAGTGACCACCGGTTGTATCTGGCACTTGGAAGGGTGTGTTTTATTAAGTATCCGGTTCTAGTTGTCATAAGGTCAAGGTACAACTCCGGGTCGTCCTTTTACCGAGGGAAACAGCTATTCGAATAGATTAACTTCCCTGCAGGGGTGCACCACATAACCCAACACGCTCGATCCCATTTGGCCGGACACTCTTTCCTGGGTCATGCCCGGCCTCGGAAGATCAACACGTCGCAGCCCTACCTAGGCACAACAGAGAGGTCAGCACGCCGGTCTAAATCCTATGGCGCAGGGGTCTGGGCCCATCGCCCTTTGCACACCTGCATGTTGCGAACGTGGCCGGAAGCAGACCTAGCCTAGCAGGCGTTCCAGTCCAATCCGGCGCGTGCCACTCAGTCGCTGACGTTACGAAGGCTTCGGCTGATACCACGACGTCGAGTGCCCATAAGTGTCCCCGCGTAGATGGTTAGTGCGTATAGGCCAGTAGCCAGACTCAGATCAAATACCAAGATCTCGTTAAACGTGTTATCTTGAAGACACCGCGAAAGCCGACCAGGGCCAGGCCCACCTCTCTCCTAGGTGGTCTCAACCTGCCCTGTCGCTCCGCCACAAAGATCCACCCAGAGAGCCGTCGGGACAAAGGTCCTTTCAGCCCCCAATCCGTGAATCACTCGCGGGTACTCCTCGAGCCAACCCAACTTTAGTCGTCACATGTATCATGTATAAAGTATAGGTATATACCCGTGATCAACTCCCGAGTGATCACGGCCCGATAGTATAGCATGGCAGACGGACAAGAATGTATGGCCACTGATGATAAACTAGCATCCTATACTAAGCATTTAGGATTGCAGGTAAGGTATCAACAGTTGTAGCAACAATGACAGGCTATGCATCAGGATAGGATTAACGGAAAGCAGTAACATGCTACACTACTCTAGTGCAAGCAGTATAGAGGAGAGTAGGCGATATCTGGTGATCAAGGGGGGGGGCTTGCCTGGTTGCTCCGGCAAGAGAGAGGGGTTGTCAACACCATAGTCGATCGGGGTACCAGCAGCAGCGTCAGTCTCGGGGTCTACCGGGGAAGAAGAGGGGGAAGAAACAGTAAATACAGAGCAAACAAAGCATCACAAAACATAACGAGGCAATACGCGGTGCTAGGTATGCCCTAACGCGATAGGAGGTGATACCGACGAAGGGGGGAAACATCTGGGAAAGTATTCCTGGTGTTCCGCGTTTTTGGACAGACGGAACGGAGGGGGAAAGTTCCATGTTCGCTATGCTAGGGACGTGTGGCTGACAAATGGATTGCGTATTCGGATTCGTCTTGTCGTTCTGAGCAAATTTCATGTTCAAAATATTTTCATCCGAGTTACGGTTTATTTTATATGATTTTTCAAAGATTTAAACAAATTCTGGAATTTCTGGATTTAATGTAATTCAAAATAATAAAAAGACAAACTGCTATGGGTACACAAGAGTGTACCCAGCAATGTGTGTATACGTATGGCATGTGGGGCCAGGGGTTGGGTTGACCCAGTCAATATTTTGACTAGTCCAAAGTGAATAGTGTATGTGGGTCCCAATTGTCATTGGCTAGGTTAACTAATCATGATTAATTTAGTTAACTAAGTGATTAGGTTAATTAATTATAAGTAATTAAGTTAATTAATTGATATATTTTTTATAGTTATTATTATTATTATTAAACCTTTTCTTTTTAATCCATTTTCGTTCTCAGGGGTGTGGGCCCCGTTTGTCATTGGCCCAGAGGTAGCCTTAGCGGGCGCGCGGGCTACGGGCGTCGCCCGTGCAGGCGCTGCGGGGCGGCTTGCGAGGGGCTGGCACACGGCCTGGCGCCGGTGGCCCTGGCCGCAGCCGGAGCGCGAGGGGGGGGGGCATGCCGGGATCTGCCGGCAGGAGGCGCCGGTTGTAGAGGCGCGCGTGGGAGGATGCGGTGGGGGCGCATGCAAGGCGTGGTGCAGCGACGAGGGGGGAGCAAGGCGTCGGTCGAAGCGCAGGTGAGGCGCGGGTCGAACAGGGCGAGCGCGATGGCCTCGCGGGCGGCGCGCAACGATGCGGCACGGTGGCGAGGCAGAGGCGGAGGTGGGGCGTAGGCAGCGTGCGGGCCGCAGCAGCAGCGAACAGAGCACCGTCGGCGGCCGCCGGCGCACACACTGGGTGCGGCCGGTGCGCGGGTGAGGTGGCAACGGCGAACGACGGACGAGGTCATGGCACGCGGGGTAGAGAGGGGAGGAGGAGGGCACGGCCCTCACCGGCGTTGGAGAGCAGAGGTGGCGGCGAGGCTCGATGTGGTCCGGCGTGGAGGAGGACAGGGACGGGTCGACGGGGTCGACGACGGGGAAGGGTTCGAGGCGGCGAGGTCTCCGGGCGGCGGCGGTGTAGCGCACAGCGACGGCGCCGATGTCCAGGGGCAGCGGGGACCTTGGGCAACGTTGGACGGCGACGGGCGAGTGCAGGGCGTCAGGGGCGACGAGCGCGTTGAGTGCTCGATCCAGATCGGGGGGGGGGGCGGGGGGAACAACGGTGCGGGTGGGTTAGGGTTTGCGAGCGAGTGGAGGGATAAGGAGGCAACGGGTGGGCCGGCCAGCTCGGCGGCTAGCTGGGCCGAGGCCCATCGGGGGGTGGGGGTTGGGGCCCCCCCTTTTTTGTTTATTTTCACTTTTTTTATTTTCTTGTCTCTGTTTTCTTTTACTTATTTAATAGTTTATAGTTTTACAAAAAGTGAAACCCACTCCTAAATTAGATTTGTAAAATCAACTATTCTCATAAAAAGTTTGGGACAAAACCAAAGTACCTTGTATTCTTTATTAATAAAAAAGCATTTAAGTTATTGTTTCAGTTGTTGTTTTATTTATTTTAGTGCATTCAGATGCTTTTAAAATGTTGGTTTCTCCACCATTATTACTTAGGATTTAATTTGGCACACACTGAACATTTTAGTTTGACTTTTGAAAACTTTAATTGTTTGACTTTAACTCAATTTTGAATTTGAATCGGTCTTGATCTAACCCGAGACTAACTATAGTGACAGAGGTGACGTGGCATCATGAGCAGGGAATTACTGTAGTCTAATTATCCGGGCGTCACATGGATGCCTTAACTCTAACTCTATTGGCATGATCATGCCATGTTGTAAAGGAACTATGTATTAACCCCTAATTATTAATGAAAAAAGATCACAGTAGGGAATTTTCCCTACTGTCAATGGTCAAAGAAAAGCGTAATCCAAGGTATGTAGTCCATTCCCATGATATCTTCTCAAAACATTTCTCACATTTGTTCTTTGAAAACCTTTTTGTAAGAATAAAACCATCTACACCTTCGTGTAGCTTCAATAGTTGTCCTTGACTGTGGGCACAACTATTCGAATAGATTGACCCTTTGCAGAGGTTGTACACTTTACCCACGAGATATGATATGTTCATCTGGTCGGCCAAGTTAGACAAGGGTGAACACAATAGAACAATCATAAATGACTTTCCTCTTCCCATACACTAATGTAGACATGCTAGATCTGGGTTTGCCCTCAACACTGGAATACGACATATAACAACCAACCAGAATGCACACCAGACAGTTCCACAAAACGCAATGGTCACTACATTTTGAATGAGGGACCCATCATTGCACTCAGAGGAATACCGACTTTCCATGACCTCGACAACCAAGGTCCTGTCCCGTGAGAGGCATCTTCAGCTCTCGTCGCAGTGTTAAATATTGCGGGATCTATACTAGGTAAGACAAGATTCTAGGCCATGCCCCATCCAAAATTGGGGTAATGTGGTTGCACATGTAAGTCTAGGTTTTGATGGCACTTAGACTCGAGGGTTTTCTAAAAAGAAACTATCATCCGTCTCTACAACCACTTCACTTTGTGGATAAGACATTTACATTATCCATAGAAGTCATAATATCTCCGCATTACCATATCCATAATCACTTCCATAACCATCAAATAATTTCATCCTCACAAGTCCATCATGTCATAACCATCACATCATCCACATCTTTCTTGTTTGGAACTCGCTTTCAAATACATCTCTATCTCTGACTACCAACTCACTATTACTTTTTCAAACTTTATTTTTTCACAAGTACTCTTGGGCAATAAATGTCTCCCAAGAGGTTTTATATTTTTTTTTGAAAAGTCACAACATTTATCGAAAGTCCAATAATTTTATTTGCTAAACATGGCTAAGCTATTTAATTTTATTATGCTCAAGTTGTAACAAAATGAAGTCGAGCAATAGGTAATTGACCTAGGGAGACAAGTATGGTATTAGTAGTACAAAGGGGCATCATATCTTCAAGCAACATGGGGCATAGCTAAACCAATAGATTAAATTAGCATTTCTAGAATATAGCCTTTATGCACTGAAAATAATTTTTAACTAAGTAATGCAAATATAACAACAACATGGTCAAAGCAGGTTGCTTGCCTGGCTTGTCTTGGTCGTGACTAGTCATTCGTAACACCCTCATACATTCACGATTAGTTGTAACCTGAACGTCCAGAAAAATAAAGCACATGAGCAAAAATACATACAACGGGACATACATATGGATCACAAAATTATGAAACTAATTTTATTGGAAAGCCTTGATTTTAGATGAATTTACGAAAATGAACAACTAGATTTGGAGATGTGTTTGGAAGGATGTGGATTTTTCTGGTTTCTTTAAATAAAGAAAAAGGGCATTGTTGCCAGTTGGAGGAAACGAGTCGGCCCAGATGTGCAGTCAAGTGCTCAAGGGAGGCGTTGGAAGATTAAATAGAAGGATACTCTTTTAGTTAAAGAAAGCACAAACTTCCTTGACATAAAAGGGAAACTATTTCTCTATATGGAAAACGTATTTTGGATAGTATGTTTTCCTCTAACATCGGCAGGTGGGTCCAACTCAAAAGAGTTGAACCTCTATACCTTGCTGGGTGGAGAAACAGGAGAAGGTGATGATGGGGAGGCTTACCTGCTAGGAAGGAGACATTAATGAGGTTGGGTGATGGCGGGAGTCGAACAATTGCTCGAACACAATCACACCGATGGGCCGAATGACAAGCAGGGGTGACAAAGTCGACGAAGGCGACAATGCTAGGCAACAGTCGCTTGTCATGGGCTCCGATGCTTGAAATTAGAGGGGGGGGGAGGGTGTAGAGGAAGGGCTAGCTATGATGAATTGGGAAGGGTCTCACCATAGCGAGGGAATCAAGCTCTCGGGCTATGGGACGTTGTCGGAGTGTGTACTCAGGACACCAGGATCAAGGATACCACGTATTGGTGAGTTCAGCCAAGGGCTAAAACACTTTACCAAAATACTAGAAAAATATCGTACATGGACATAGGGATTATCAACAGACGTTCATGCCGCCATCTGAGCATAAAACCCTACCTCTTGTTGGTATCGATATGAACTGGAGGAGTACAAATGCTTTGGTGTTACAAGGATGGTGGTCGAGGAGCGACCAATGGTGGTCAGGGTATAGATAGAGTGCCCAAACACTCTTATATCTAGTCTTCTTGCCTTCCCTTGGGTAAACATAGTACTTGGTATTCTTGATGGATGTGTGCTAGTGTATTCTGGTGAGTGTGTCTTGCTTGTCCCTCTACTGGCCTTGGCCCTCCCCTTATATAGGCCTGGGAGGAACACATTGGTCATTAGCTCAAGGAGGTATACAAAATGGTAGACGTTGCGTGCAGCTTGTAGTCTATATAGTTAGTAGATGACCTGACACAACAAAGTGTTAGGTGCTCGAGTACCCCTTCTTGACGCGACGCGACACACTACCCTTCTTTGGTCTTGTGCCGTGCCAGGGTTTGGTCACATCACTCGTGATGATGGCCTCTCTTCATAGGCCTACACCTGGCTACATTGCATATCCCGAGCAGGCATTAAATGCTCAGTCGGTGGACTGATCCGCAAGGGCCACCTTCCCTTGCAACGTGTGTCCTAGATGCTCGGTGCTCCAGCCCCCTATTCTGTCACTGCTGGCGTCACCTACCTCCTTGATGATTCCTTGTGGCCGATGTGCTCGTGGCAGCCCTGTATCTATGTGTACCTCTATATGCCAAACTATAGTTAGTGGTAAATAAACCATTTGCCAATTTTTGGGCTAATATGGTTTTTCCAACGAGGCCCATTTATTGAGTATTAGGGGTACCCCATTTCAAATACTCCGTTGGTAGCCCCCGGACACTCCCGTAGCAATTATGATAGTTAGAAAAGAGTGTGCCTCTATTTTTCTGATGTGGGTGGGGCAGAAATATTAAATGGGCTAGCTTGGGAATAGCATTATCACGTTTCTCTTGGGAAAGTGAAGTGGTTACGTGCTTGGGAGGGGAATTGCCCGTCGTGGGGTAGTTAAGAAGAAGCAGACATTTCTTCTCTCCGGATGGTTTTTACTGCCTCATGTCTTGAGAAACTCATGGGTTCCCAATGCAATGAATTAACCCCGTTGATTCTGTGAGATAAAGAGACAAATTTTACTACTATAAAATGCCCCTTTTTTCTTTACCATCACCAACTCGCCACTCTTCCCCATGGTCCCCCAACATTCTGCTATTCACACGTATTCTCCAAACGCTCCCCGTCCTTCTTCCTGAACCTACTCATCTCCCCTATCACTCAGAGTGACTCCAACAAGCCTTCCCCTTCTTCCAGGACAATGCCTGGTCCATCCCTTCTCCTGTCTGCCCAGCATGAACTTTGCTCTGCCTTGCTGTTGATCATTGGCCATCCTGTGGCTCAAGCTTCATCTCCTTCGGCCTTGACACTGCTACTTGTGAGTTGCGTTGGGATTTCCTCGACGAGGAGAGGATGATGCAGTACAGTAGAGATAAGTATTTCCCTCAGTTAAGAACCAAGGTTATCAATCCAGTAGGAGAATCACGCAAGACCTCGTGAACAACACCTACACACAAAAGAACAAATATTTGCACCCAACACAAACAAGGGGTTGTCAATCCCTTGGCGGTTAATTGCAAGGATCAAATCGCATAGTGATAGATAGGTAAACAAAAATACAAAATAAAATAACATTAAATAAATTGCAGCAAGGTATTTTTGGATTTTAAGATATGATAAAGATAGACCCGGGGGCCATAGTTTTCACTATAGGCTTCTCTCTCGAACAAAAAGCATACGGTGGGTAAACAAATTACTGTTGGAACTAATAGAAAAGTGCATAGTTATGACAATATCCAAGGAAATGATCATGTATATAGGCATCACGTCCGAGACAAGTAGACCGACTCTTTCCTGCATCTAATGCTATTACTCCACAAATTGATCGCTATCCAGCATGCATCTAGTATTAAGTTCATAAAGAACCGAGTAACACCTTAAGCAAGATGACATGATGTAGACAAAGTAAACTCAATCAATATGAATAAACCCCATCGTTTTCCCCTTAATGGCAACAATACAAATACATGTGTTGTCCCTTTCTGTCACTGGGATATAGAACACTGCAATATTGAACCCATTACAAAGCACCTCTCCCAGTGCAAGATAAATCGATCTAGTTGGCCAAACCAAACAGATAGATCAGAGAAATACAAAGCTATAATAACCATGCATAAAAGAATTAAGAGAAGACTCAAATAATATTCATAGATAATCTGATCATAAACCCACAATCATCGGATCCCAACAAACCCACCGCAAAAGAAGATTACATCGAATAGATCTCCAAGAACATCGAGGTAAACATTGTATTGAAGATCAAAGAGAGAAAAGAAGCCATCTAGATACTAGCTATGGACCCGCATGTTTGTGGAAAACTACTCACACATCATCGGAAAGGGCAGCAAGGTTGATGTAGAGGCCCTCCGTGATCGATCCCCCCTCCGGCAGAGTACCAAAAAAGGTCTCCAGATGTGATCTCCGAAGAATAGAAACTTGCGGCGGCGAAAAAAGTATTTTAGGTGGCTCTATGTTGGTTTCCTGATTTTAGAGAATTTATAGAGGTGGATGCTACCTCTTGAGCACTGCGTTGGTTTTCCCTTGAAGAGGAAAGGGTGATGCAGCAAAGTAGCGTAAGTATTTCCCTCAGTTTTTGAGAACCAAGGTATCAATCCAGTAGGAGACCACACGCGAGTCACCTCGTACCTACACAAACAAATAAGGACCTCGCAAGCCAACACGATAAAGGGGTTGTCAATCCCTTCACGGCCACTTGCAAGAGTGAGATCTGATAGAGATGATAATAATAAGATAAGTATTTTTGGTATTTTTATGATATAGATTGAAAGTAAAGATTGCAAAATAAAATAGATTGGAAACTTGTATGATGGAAAATAGACCGGGGGGCCATAGGTTTCACTAGGGGCTTCTCTCAAGATAGCATAAGTATTACGGTGGGTGAACAAATTACTGTCGAGCAATTGATATAAAAGAGAATAATTATGAGAATATCTAGGCATGATCATGTATATAGGCATCATGTCCATGACAAGTACACCGACTCCTGCCTGCATCTACTACTATTACTCCACACATCGACCGCTATCCAGCATGCATCTAGAGTATTAAGTTCATAAGAACAGAGTAACGCCTTAAGCAAGATGACATGATGTAGAGGGATAAACTCATGCAATATGATGTAAACCCCATCTTTGTATCCTCGATGGCAACAATACAATACGTGTTGTTTCCCTTTCTGTCACTGGGATCGAGCACCGCAAGATTGAACCCAAAGCTAAGAACTTATCCCATTGCAAGAAAGATCAATCTAGTAGGCCAAACCAAACTGATAATTTGAAGAGACTTGCAAAGATAAACCAATCATACATAAAAGAATTCAGAGAAGATTCAAATATTGTTCATAGATAATCTGGATCATAAACCCACAATTCATCGGATCTCGACAAACACACCACAAAAGAAGATTACATCGAATAGATCTCCAAGATAATCGAGGAGAACTTTGTATTGAGATCCAAAGAGAGAGAAGAAGCCATCTAGTTACTAGCTATGGACCCGAAGTGTGACGCCCCGAGACCGTTGCACCAGGTGTCTCCCAGTTATTCGCCGTCGTTGCCATGTCATTTGCTTGTGTGTTGCATCTTATCATGTCATCATGTGCATTGCATCATCATGTTTTCAAAACTTGCATCCGTCCGGGTCTTCCAGTTTTATCCGTTGTCCGTTTTGAGCCCAGACACACTTGCACGCGCCTGCGGCACGTCCGAGATATTATTTTATAAGTGGCCGGAAGATGTTCTCGGAATGGGATGAAAGTTGGCGTGTGGTCTTATTATAGTGTAGATAGACCGCCTGTCAAGTTTCATCACATTTGGAGTCCGGTTGATGCCCCCAACGGATAACTATAGCGGCATTATAGTCGGTCTAAACGTCGGACATTGTCGGTCTCCGAAAACCGTGCCGGGCTGCATCTCTCCCCTCTTCTCTCAGACCAACCCGCTCTCCACAGTCCATTACTTACTGCCAGGCCCAACCTAACCTCTCTCGTCAGCCCGTGACCCTCCTCGCGCGCGCGTCCGAAAACTATCCCGGACCCGACCCGGGCAGTCATCACCGATGGATCCGGATCATCCCCTAACATCTACAAAACATCTCCGATTTTCTTTTGGTCTCCCTAACCTTTTATTCTCGATCGTCCGATCACAATCCGATGATCAAAATCCCCCTTCTTTTACCTACATGCTATATATTACCAGACCAAACCCTAATTTTTAGGAGGTGTGCCCTCTCCATCCCATCACGCGCCGCCATCCTCCTTGGATCCCGCAGCGCCTCCCCTGATCTCCTCCTCGTTATCCCCATCGACCCAATCCCCTAGTGCCCCACCTTCTATCTCGGGATCCCTCTCGATCCCCTCGAATCCACCAACCAAATGCCACCACCCACTCCAGATCGAGAGAAGCTCGATCTCGACCTCTCTCCCGACCAGTGCCTCCCCTCGTGTCCGGCTCATGTCAAAGCTCATCGTCGCCGGCCACCCAAACGCAACAGCAGCCCCGCCGCCGGCTGACCGAATCAGCAGATTAGCGCCTTGCCCCACCTCCTTCCTTTCCTTTCCATTTTCTCTTTCTGCCTCGTGGTCCTATCTCACTCCCCGATCTCTCTCGCGGGAATGCCATGGAGCCCCGCAGCAGACGCTCGCCGTTGCCGTTGCTCGCCTCGCTGTCCTCCGTCGAGCCCTGCTTCACCGTCCCGGATTCTGCCGGCCTCATCTTTCCCCCATCGTCGCCAAGAACGCCCGCAGGAGCACCAACGCCACCAAGCCGCCGTCCGTCGCTCTTGGTTTCACGCTTTCACCGGCGAGGAGAAGCCCGCGCCTTGTAGGATCGAAAGTATGTCTAGAGGGGGGGTGATTAGACTACTTGACCAAATAAAAATCTAGCCTTTTCCCAATTTTAGTCTTTCGCAGATTTTAGCTATCTTAGCACAAGTCAAGCAATCTTAACACAATTCAAGCAAGCATGCAAAGAGCCTATGAGCAGCAGAAAGTAAAGCATGCAAATTGCAATAATGTAAAGGGAAGGGTTTGGAGAATTCAAATGCAATTGGAGACATGGATGTTTTTGTCGTGGTTCCGATAGGTGGTGCTATCGTACATCCACGTTGATGGAGACTTCAACCCACGAAGGGTAAGGTTGCGCGAGTCCACGGAGGGCTCCACCCACGAAGGGTCCATAAAGAAGCAACCTTGTCTATCCCATTATGGCCATCGCCCATGAAGGACTTGCCTCACTAGCGGTAGATCTTCACGAAGTAGGCGATCTCCTTGCCCTTACAAACTCCTTGGTTCAACTCCACAATCTTGTCGGAGGCTCCCAAGTGACACCTAGCCAATCTAGGAGACACCACTCTCCAAGAAGTAACAAATGGTGTGTTGATGATGAACTCCTTGCTCTTGTGCTTCAAATGATAGTCTCCCCAACACTCAACTCTCTCTCACAGGATATGGATTTGGTGGAAAGAAGATTTGAGTGGAAAGCAACTTGGGGAAGGCTAGAGATCAAGATTCATATGGTGGGAATGGAATATCCTGGCCTCAGCACATGAGTAGATGGTTCTCTCTCAGAAAATGTGTATTGGAAGTGTAGGTATGTTCTGATAGCTCTCTCCACGAATGAAGAGTGGGTGGAGGGGTATATATAGCCTCCACACAAAAACTAACCGTTACACACAATTTACCAAGCTCGGTGAGACCGAATTGGGAAACTCGGTCAGACCGAATCAGCAAACCTTGTGACCGTTAGGATTTTGGGTTGGACTGAGATGCAACTCGGTAGGACCGATATGGTTAGGGTTAGGGAATAATGTAATCTCGGTGTGACCGATTACAGAAACTCGGTGGGACCGATTTTGGTAATAAGCTAACCAGAGAGTTGGTCAGGTAAAATCGGTGGGACCGATTTGCTCATTTCGGTGGGACCGAAATGTTACAAAAGGGAAACAGATAGTTTACATTGCAATCTCGGTGGGACCGATCGCTCATCTCGATAGGACCGAAACATTACGAAGGGAAACAGAGAGATTACAACCCCATCTCGGTGTGACCGAGATGCCTATCGGTGAGACCGATTTGCCTAGGGTTTGTGGCAGTGGCTATGACATCTGAACTCGGTGGCGCCGGATAGAAAGAATCGGTGGGGCCGAGTTTGACTTTTGGTTTAGATCATATGTGGATGTGGGAAGGTAGTTGAGGGTTTTGGAGCATATCACTAAGCACTATGAAGCAAGAACCTCATCAAACAACACCTCTTCCCTCCTTGATAGTATTGGCTTTTCCTATAGACTCAATGTGATCTTGGATCACTAAAATATAAAATGTAGAGTCTTGAGCTTTGAGCTTGAGCCAATCTTTTTGTCCTTAGCATTTTGAGGGGTCGACTTTCCTCATCCATGCCATGCCATTCATTTAGCTTTTCCTGAAATATTAATCTTGGAATAATGTTAGCTCAATGAGCTATATGTTGTTAGGAATTAGCAAAACCACCCAGGGATAGTTGCACTTCCAATCTCCCCCTTTTTGGTAATTGATGACAACATATAGATCAAAGCTTCAACGAATGATAATAAGAGTGAAAAACATTGTCGCTTTGAGAAGTATGTGAAAAGCAAGAGCTCCCCCTAAATTTGTGCATAGTTTATGATTTGCTTTGGACTGCAAATGCACAGAGAGTTAGGCTCATGGGTTACTCTTCCATGTCACATACATCTTGGTGGAGCGCTCAAAATGATAATAATTAAATACATGCACTCATCACCAAGAAAAGTGAATGATCATATAGGGATAAAATGATAATGTCATCCAACAAGCATTAATGTAGCATATGATCAAACACACATGATCATCCAAGTATCACGCAGACAGAAAGTATCTCAATCAAGCAAATAAAGTTCAACCACCAAAGCAAGAGAGAATAAAAAAGCAACGCTGTCTCTCGAAGCCTATGATCTACACATTTTTCTCCCCCTTTGGCAACAAGTTACCAAAAAGTTCATAGAAAATGCATAGCACTAAATCGTCTCTCAGGCTTGGTCTTTAGGTGGTGGTGTCCGGATAACTCCAAGAACGAAGGCTTCCGACGATGTAGATGGAGCTGGTGGAGTAGGTGCTGGAGCTGGTGGCACTGAAGCTGTAGCTGGTGCAGATGGAGTGGCTCTGGTGTCTGGAACAGGCACTGCAGCAGATCTCTGAGCTCTAGGCACTCTGGAAAATGCATCAGTGGTTGTCTTGCCCTTCATCTCCTGCATATCATCCTGAAGTTGCTCCACAATAGACTGGATCTCAGTTACCTTCACATCCATGTCATAGAACTTCTGCTCTATGATCCTTTCCAAGCTCTCCTGGTTTTGAGTCAAGGTGGCCATCCCTTTCTCAATCCTTAGAGTGGATGCAATCAAGTAGCCAAGCTGATCTTGCTTGCTCTTCAGAAGATACTGAGATGCCTCTTCCATGGTTGGCATCCTTGCAGCTTTCTCAGCCTTTGCCTTCTCCCTCTTTGCTTGAGCTTGCACAGAAGATGATTCATCCTCATTCATAACCACTTGGTTGTCCTCAAATTCTGGATAGATAGGCATGTGCTCCTTGTCCAACAAGTATGTGCCAGTGCCCATCTTGGAGTTAATCAACTCCTAGATCTCTGGTGCATACCCACAGTTTCTCTTTTGGTCAGCAGATGTCCTCTTGATAGTTTCAACTATAAGACTCATGACCTTGAACTTTTGTGGCACATCAAATATATGTAGCATATTGCTGGAGTGGCCTCTGATCATTCTGTGATCACCAGACTTGGGCAGAAGAGTGTGCTTGAGGATCCAATTGATAGTAGGCAGTCCTGACAGCAGGTGTTTCACTGATCCAAATTGGTGAGTCTCAAGATCTGCATCAGGAATCTCCTTGTACATGCTAGCCATGGAGTTGTGATCCTTCTTCTTCTTGGCATAGACATCCAAGCCATCTTCATTCTCCTCAGGGGCATTGATCAATTGAGCCCATTCTACTACTGTTGACTGGTATCTAGTGCCTCAGACATCCAGACTATCTTGCCATCTGGGTAGAAGTGAGTTGTGGAGTAGAACTGTATGATAAGCTCATCATTCCACTTTGTGAGCTTCTGAGCCACAAACTCATCAACTCCACAAGACTTGAAACTGCCATATACTCCTGGATAGTGTTCATCATTCTCCTTGATGTACTCCCAGTCGACCCATCTCATGTCACATACTATTGGTTTCTTGTCAAGCAACATTGTCTCATAGAAATCCTGCTGTTCTTTGGTATAGAACCTGTAGTCCACAGCAGTTCTCCTTCTGGTGGCATATGGATCTGACTCTCTCCATAGCCTCAATCCTGAGTCCTTCCTGATCTTCATGTTTTCTGCTACAGGATGAGTGTCGGTGTCAAAACCGGCGGATCTCGGGTAGGGTTCCTGAACTGTGCGTCTAGGCCGGATGGTAACAGGAGGCAGGGGACACGATGTTTTACCCAGGTTCGGGCCCTCTTGATGGAGGTAAAACCCTACGTCCTGCTTGATTGATATTGATGATATGGGTAGTACAAGAGTATATCTACCACGAGATCAGAGAGGCTAAACCCTAGAAGCTAGCCTATGTTATGATTGTTCTTCGTCCTACGGACTAAAACCCTCCGGTTTATATAGACATCGGAGAGGGCTAGGGTTACACAGAGTCGGTTACAATGGTAGGAGATCTACATATCTGTATCGCCAAGCTTGCCTTCCACGCCAAGGAAAGTCCCTTCCGGACATGGGACGGAGTCTTCAATCTTGTATCTTCATAGTCCAGGAGTTCGGCCGAGGGTATAGTCCGGCTATCTGGACACCCCCTAATCCAGGACTCCCTCAGTAGCCCCTGAACCAGGCTTCAATGACGACGAGTCCGGCACGCAGATTGTCTTCGGCATTGCAAGGCGGGTTCCTCCTCCAAGTACTTCATAGAAGATTTTGAACACAAAGGTAGTGTCCGGCTCTGCAAAATAAGTTTCCACATATTGCCATAGAGAGAATAATATTTACACAAATCTAATCTGCTGACGTATTCCGTAGTGTGACATCACACTACGGCCAAGTCTTTATTCGAATCGTTTTACTATCCCACCTCAGCGCGTTTAGCGAGGCGGTTTCCTTGGCACGTCTTGTTAAAGTAGAGATCGTGTCCCCTTATTCCGGGATTCTCATCAATACGGGCGTGGGTAACCCAACCGTACCTGTTGGTATGTTTTCTCGATCAAAGGTGAGTCCCAAATGGTCACGGGGAGGGCCCTTGGTATTCAACCTCTTATAAAGAGACCAAGGCCTTACTCCTTTCTTTCAATCTCAAACGAGTTTGCCCTTCGCCTCGAGTTCCAACACCCAAGGCTCTAGATTTCAGGCGCTTCGGACCTTCGACAATGTCCGGTTCCGAGCTTCGAGGCTGATGGATGCCCTCCTTCGTCATGGAGGAGGACGTGATGAAGTTGAGAGAGGCCAGGTTCTTGACCGGCGAAATCTGGCATAGGCTGCCTGCCCAAGGGCAGGTCATTCCCACTCCCAAGCCTGGTGAGAGTGTGGTGTTCATGTCTCACTTCCTTCGGGGGCTAGGCTTGCCGACGGATCCCTTCGTGAGGGGGCTCATGTATTATTATGGGCTGGAATTTCACGATTTAGCCCCGGAGTCCATCCTCCATATTTCCTCATTCATCGTCATGTGTGAAGCCTTCCTCCGTATTAATCCTCACTTTGGACTATGGCTCAAGACCTTCAAAGTAGAACCAAAGATGATCGAGGGTCGGCACGCGGAGTGCGGAGGTGCTTTTATAAGCAAGAATGCTGGTGCTCCATGGCCCGAGGGCTCTTTTCAAGAGGAGTCCAGCTTATGGCAACGAGAGTGGTTTTATATCACCGCTCCCAGGAGCACCAAGTGGGTGGCGCCACCTGCCTTTCGCTCGGGTCCCCCACCACAGCTAGTGTCATGGGTCAATAAAGGACTGGACTGGGGTCCGTCCAAGGACGTGCCCTTGTTGCAGGGCCGCATTTGAGATCTCCTAGAAAGAGATATCAGTCTGGTCGCGGTGACACATGTTATGCTAATTCGCTGAGCTCTGCCCTGCAAAAGTCGCCCCCTCCGCCTGTGGGAGTTCAATCCGGAGGGACCACGAGCTCTCCAACATTTTATGGGCGCGACGCCCGTGGAGATGTACAAATTGTTCTTCGGATCACAAGCAATGTGTCCGGACTTGACCGAGGACGCAGGTCTGAGCTGCAACCGCCCGGATACTCAAGTAAGTAGCCCTGTGCCCGGACTCGCAATCCGCATATTTATAAATTTGCCCTTAGAAGAGCTGTCCTTTAAACAGGAGTGGATAGCAAAAGCAAAGCTAATCAGGTGTCCGGCCCCCCTTCCCGAGACCACGCCGGGTCCCGTGCTAGTCAGGATGTTGGAGGTTGTGCCTTCAGAGGAAAGCGAGGGAGGGGACAAGGAAGCTACGACCTCCTCGAAGGAGGCTGTTTGGAAGGGAGGAATCGAAAATTCCTCTCCTCAGGGGAAGAAGAGGACCGCCTCTGAAGACCTGGAGACCATGGCCTCAAAGCGGGGGAAGAAATCTTCGCCAGAGGGTCCTGTGCTGGGGGATACTTCGGCCGAATTATGCCCTCAAGGGGATCAGCCCTCCACCGAGCCGTAAGTAGAGAGGAGTTTTCTTTTTAGGAAATGAGAGAAATCCCTGCTTTATATCTGAGAAAAGTAATCGAAAATTTACCTTGTAGCTCGGACCTTAGCCCTTCTCAACAGAGCTCATCTTCGGGGGATCTTCTTTCAGAGATGATGGAGAGCGGAATGCCTCCCCCTGCCGTACCGCCTTGCGAGGCGGGTGGCCCTGAGGTATCGTCGCGGAGGGTTTCTCCAAATCCGGTAGGGCCGGAAGGTAGTCATATGGCCCCCCAAAGCCCTCCGTGTCCGGCCTTCGAAAAGGGCCATCAGACAAGTCCGACACCGTTTGGTGCACGGTCGGAGGAGCTGAAGGATCTGCTAGGGCGAGCATCTATCTCAGAGGAGCACCGTGCATTGATGGGTACGGTGATTGAGAGGATTTCACCCGCGGAGAGCGGATTACACGAGGCCATCAGGAGTTTACTGACGGGTTTTGAGGTACGTGAGATAATGTACCCTTTTTGGACAGTTGCGCATAAATAAGATGCGCCCTGTGTAGATAGTAGCCCCTGAGACTCTGTGCATTGTCAAAAGTGATGGCGCACAGAGGATCATAATCCCAGGTCTAATAAGCAGCCTTCATACGTAGGTGGCGAAGTGTCGGGTGGCCAGCCGAACTGATGAATTTGCCGAGCTAAAGCGGCAACTTGACGTGGCAGATGCCGACATCGCGCTTGTCAACAAGCGGCTTGACGAGGCACAAGGTATGTAATTCCTCCGGCGGCACCTGGTAAGAGGAGCTTTATGCCAGTATCTTACAATGTGTGCGCTTAATGCAGATGGTGCTGCTGCCATGGAGAATCTTCGGGCAGAACTTGCCCGAGCCAAGGAGCAAGCTAGGAAAAGTGATGCGGCTGCCGGAAAGGCAATTGAAGAGCTGAAAGCCGAACAGGCTGCTCACTGCCGAAGCAAGAAGGAAATGGCCGATATGGCCGTGAAGCTGAAGAACGCTGCTGACCGTTGCAAGCTTCTTGAAAAAGAAGATCGGGCGGAACAGACGGACCTGAAGAAGGCCGTTGCCGATGCCAAGGATGCTCGCTCTGTGATGAGAACTATGAAGGAGGAGCTGCGTCAGGCCGGAGAGATCGCGGCTGGAAAGCCCTTTATGCTACGGAGGAAGTTCTGTGATCCTAAACATGCTCCGTTAGACCAGATGTGGAGTACGGCGGACACCTATCTGGATTTAGCAGCAAGTGCCGCGGATGCGGCCGAACACTTCCGAGATCAAGAAGATCGTGAAGTGGAAAAGCTCTTCTGGTCGCAGTTCCACAATCCAGAGCGTCCAGTGTCATTAGCCGATCGTTTGGCCGAATGGGCCGAGCTGAATAGGTTGTCCGGACTTGCCATGAAGTATGTCATGAGTCATTTGTGGCCAGAGAGGCCAGAGCCGAAAAGTTATTTCAACTTGGTGCAGCAGTTCCTTGGTGCGGTGCCGCATATCGATGCGATGAAGAGGTCAGTGTGCATAGAGGGTGCACGGATGGCTCTTGCCCGTGTCAAGACATACTGGGCGGAAATGGAGGCCACCGCTGTTGCATCCCCAGACTTGGATGGAAGCCGAGTACCTACCGAGCACTATTTTCAGGAAGTTCTGCAAGGCGCTCGTTTAATAGAGACGCAGTGCTCGAAGGATACTATATTCGAATAGCATATATTATTGTAAAACAATATTTTGATAAATTGTAGAAGCTTTTTATACTTGTGCCTGCAAGTATTATAATACCTCCTGTGCGGCCGTTTAACATATATGTATATATAATCTGAAAGATGGCAGTCGTCGGCTTCAGCCCCCACGCACATAATGCGGGGGTGTTCGCAGAAGGCGCATTTTCACACTTGATCCAATGTCTTGGTCCTACAAAGAAGGTGATAGCGCAGCGAACTAGGCAATCAGACTATGATGCTTTATCACTTTCACTTAGCCATAGGAGTTTGACAGTGAGGCTACTTATATAGCCCCTGGTGGCGCCTGCGCTTGCCCGAACTCGGGGCGCGTATGTACCTGGCCGAGAAACGGCCCTTCGTTAATGCGGAGGAATCCTAAAGATTCCAGTAAGTCATCGAGTGGTTGACCAGTCTCACGCTATATCATGACAGTCAGTTTTTGGCTTTCTCTACTGAGGTGCTCGCCTGGCCGAACCGGGGCACAATCGCAGTAGTTCTCCTGGTGCCGCCTTAGCCGATAGAGCGGAACGTAAGGCAACAAAACACAGGAGCCGGGCAAACCCAACATTTGACCAAAGACATGATTCGGAGCTGATGCATATAAGGCCAAACTCGCGACGCCGAACACTCCCTAAGGTATTCGATCTTTATGAGGGCGGGCGGGATAATGCCCTTAGTAATAAGCCCGTAGTGTCCAGGTACGCGCAAAACTCTGACGTGGCCACATGCCAAAACGCCAGCCTCCTCCTTGGTTATACTAAGAAACCAGGGGATGTGTATCAACAAGAGACAGTAAAAAAGGTTTACGCAGGGTCTTAATCTGAAAAGAATCCTTGGAACGGGTCCCTGCTGCACGTCTGCGCCTGTGTCTCCGTTGTGCCGTATCCTAGACGGGCATAGCACGGTGTTCATCTGTAAAAGAGAGGAACTTAGTTGAATAAAGATCATGCCGAACATAAGTTATACTAAATAAACAAAGTATAAATCAAAATGGGTAAAATTGAGCTTTATTGTCTCTTGTTTTATATGCGCGGAGCCCCTAGTACAGGGGTATACGGCTATTAAGCCTTTATCAATTGTATATTTATGTTGGACTCGTCTAGCCGTGTCCGTGGTCTTGACGACCTGTTTAGGTGCTTTGGCTGGTGAAGCCGCTTTATTGTGGGGTTGTCAAGGTAGCCGCACTGTCTTCCGCGCGAGAGGAACACTCAATGTTTTCCCTTTAATGAAATGATGCCTCGTGGACCGGGCATCTTAAGCGTAAGAGATGCGTAATGCGGTATTGCGTTAAAGCGGACGAAAGCTTCGCGCCCCATCAGTGCTTGATAGCTACTTGAGAATGGGGCGATGTGGAAAGTTAGCTGTTCGCGACGGAAGTTATCGGGAGAGCCGAACATAACTTCTAGCCGAAGAGAACCCATACAGCGGGCATCCGGGCCTGGCGTTACCCCTTGAAAGGAGGTTTTGCTATGGCGAATTTTTGTTGGGTCTATCCCCATGTTGCGGATTGTGTCCTGGTATAATAGGTTTAGACCACTGCCGCCATCCATCAGGACATTTGTAAAGTGGAGTCCGTCGATTATTGGATCTAATACCAAGGCAGTCCAGCCTACGTTTCGGATACTTCTAGAGTAATCCTGATGGTCGAAGGTGATCGGTTTTAACAACCATTGGCGAGACTCCTTTGGGATAGGCCGTATGGCGCGTATCTCTGGTGGCGCCGTTCTATTCGTCACGTGAAGTAAGTTTATTGTTTTGACTTCTTGTGGGAAATCCTTTTGTTTCCTGGTGCTCTGATTATGGGGTTCATCGTCATCCTCACTTGGTGTGTCGAGCCCCTTGTGTTCGGCGTTGAGTTTGCCGGCTTGCTTGAAAACCCAACAATCTCTATGGGTACGGTTCGCAGGCTTCCCAGGAGTACTGTGTATTTGACATATCTTGTCCAAGATTTTGTTTAAGTTGGATAGCTCGTCCCAGTTATCCTTGAGGGGCGGCTTTCTCTGATTCTGCCACGAGCTTTTGAATCCGGCATTGACCGCCGTGCTCTTTGGGCTGTTTCCCTTATTCCGGCGCTGGTCCTTGCTGCGTCGGGGTTTTCCGTTTCCATCCCTAACTTCGGATGTACTTGGGTTGCTGGTGCTACATCTTGCCAACCAGCTGTCCTCTCCTACGTAAAAGCGGGTCATGAGGCTTGTTAATGCGGCCGTTGTTCTTGGCTTTTCTTGGCCGAGGTGTATGGCGAGCCATTTGTCTCGATCGTTGTGCTTAAAAGCTGCTAGGGCTTCGGCGTCCGGACAGTCGACTATCTGATTCGTTTTAGTAAGAAATCTGTTCCAGAATTTCCGGGCTGACTCTCCGGGCTATTGAGTTATGTGACTGAGATCGTCTGCATCTGGAGGGCGGACATAAGTTCCTTGAAAATTTGCCCGGAAAGCATCCTCAAGCTCTTCCCAACTTCCAATGGTGTTTTCGTGAAGGCTTTTGAGCCAATGCCGGGCTGGCCCTTTAAGCTTGAGGGGTAAGTATTTTATGGCGTGGAGGTCATCTCCTCTGGCCATGTGTATGTGGAGGATATAATCCTCGATCCAGACCCCAGGGTCTGTTGTTCTGTCGTATGCCTCTATGTTTACGGGCTTGAATCCCGCTGGAAATTCATGGTCCAGCACCTCATCGGTGAAACATAGGGGGTGTGCGGCACCCCTGTATTTGGGTGTGCCGTGATGTTCGGATATTTGTTGTGTTGCATTGCTTACTAGAGCTTGCTTTCTTGGCCCATAGATAGATCTAGCTGGGCCGTCTTTTTGGTACGGATCCTTTGGTGGATCGCGTGCCGGCTTGTGTGCGGCGCCGCTTACCGCTCCATGCTGGCCATGCGGTCGTCCATCCGACCGGATGGCCTTCCTATTTTTTGACTGTGGGGGTTCTAAGGCCTCCTCGTCAAATTCAGGCAGTAGCTTTCGCTTTGGATAGCTTTTTGTGCGGCGACTGCCGCCATATTTGTCTGCGGTGTTGCGTACTTTGCTCCATCTGATTCTGAGTGCATCTTCCGCAGTTTTGAGCTTCCGCTTCTGCTTTTTCAGGCTTTGTGTAGTGGCGACGAGCCTTTTGTGGAGGTTCTTCTGCTCCATGAGTTTATCCGGCTTAAGGTCGTCCGGACTGTTGTTTTCGCCGGGGACGGGGTGTTCGGTTTGTTTATCCAAGTTCCCTTGTTCGGACGCTTGCTCGAAGGCATGTTCGTCGTCCTGCTCTATGGCTGGGTCTGTATGGCTGCTGTCTTTGTCGAGGCGGGGCTTGGAGCGGCGCTTACGTCGCTGCTTTGATTGCTTTTCGAGTGAACGATCCCTCGTTGCATCCCTGTGTTCCTCGTTGTCGCTTCGTTTGGGTGTGTCCACCATGTATACATCATGAGATGAGGTGGCTGTCCAGTGCCTTATAGGCGCTAGTTCATGTTCATCTCCTACATTGTCGTCCATACCGTCGATGTCTTCGGAGTCGAAGTCGAGCACGTCGTTTAAATTATCGACAGTGGCTACAAAGTGGGTGGTGTGTGGGCATAGAATTTCTTCATCGTCCACATCCCAATCCTGCCGGTCATAGTCCGGCCAGGGCTCTCCTGACAAAGAGAGAGATCTGAGTGAATTCAGAATGTCGCCGAAGGGCGAGTGCTGAAAGATGTCTGCGGCGGTGAACACCATGATCAGCGCCCAATCGGATTCGATCGGTAGGGGCGCGGAGGGCTCGGAGTCCGGAGAGGAGTCCGGCTCCTTGGAGTCATAGGCTTCGCAGAGGACAAGGCTGGTGTTCCGCTCGATCGCTGTAGAGATTGCAGCCCCCGAGGCGGTATCTAACCACCCATCCTCGATTGGTGTGATCGGCTCCGAGCTAGGGGTCAGAGCGGACACAGGTGCGGCCTCCAGGGCACTGTTCGGCGGCAGAGCTAGATCATGCCCATCGTGACAGTGCGGCGTGCTCGGCTGTGGCTCGAATCCGTCGAAGATCAAGTCTCCGCGGATGTCGGCCGTGCAGTTCAAACTTCCAAATCTGACCTGATGGCCAGGGGCGTAGCTTTCGATCTGCTCTAGATGACCAAGTGAATTGGCCCGTAGTGCAAAGCCGCCGAATACGAAGATCTGTCCGGGGAGAAAAGTCTCACCCTGGATCGCATCGCTGTTGATGATTGGAGAAGCCATCGGGCGTGACGACACAGAGGAACTCTCAATGAAAGCACCAATGTCGGTGTCAAAACCGGCGGATCTCGGGTAGGGGGTCCCGAACTGTGCGTCTAGGCCAGATGGTAACAGGAGGCAGGGGACACGATGTTTTACCTAGGTTCGGGCTCTCTTGATGGAGGTAAAACCCTACGTCCTGCTTGATTGATATTGATGATATGGGTAGTACAAGAGTAGATCTACCACGAGATCAGAGAGGCTAAACCCTAGAAGCTAGCCTATGGTATGATTGTTCTTCTTCCTACGGACTAAAACCCTCCGGTTTATATAGACACAGAGAGGGCTAGGGTTACACAGAGTCGGTTACAATGGTAGGAGATCTACATATCCGTATCGCCAAGCTTGCCTTCCACGCCAAGGAAAGTCCCTTCCGGACATGGGACAAAGTCTTCAATCTTGTATCTTCATAGCCCAGGAGTCCGGCCGAAGGTATAGTCCGGCTATTCGGACACCCCCTAATCCAGGACTCCCTCAATGAGCATCATTATGATCTGGAATTTTTTGGCTTTAACTTCCTCAAAACATGTGTCTCATCAACTTCTTCTTCATCAACAGTTTCAGGCACTCGGGCCTTGTTTTTCTCAGCAGCTGGAATGTTCCTGGTACTCCTCTTTGGTGCAGTTTTGGGTTTTGGAGCAGCTGGCTTAGAAGCTTCTTTGGGCTTAGATGAAGCAGCCCCTGATCTTATGGCATCTCCCATAAGTTTCTGTGCCTTAGGTGCTGGTGCGACATCCTCTTCCTCTTCCTCTTCTTCAGAGTCTTTCATGATTGAAGATCTCCCAAGCACCCAGGCAGTGGTCTTCTTGACCCTCTCTTTCCTCTTCTTTTCTGCCACAACTTGCTCTTTGGATGCAGATCCCAAAGTCTCTTGAGTGGATGCTCTGGCTTTAGACATTGGAGCTCTCTTGGCAGGAACCTTTTGCTTCATTCCTGGCTTGGTGGCAGCAGCAGTGCTATATTCCTTTTTAACCACTTTCTTCTTGGAAGTGGCCTCATCCTCAACTACCACATAATATTCATCCTCAGATTCAGAAGTTTTCTTCTTTCTGGCCCTGGTGGCAGCTTTTGGCAAGTTGCTTGGTGTGCTCCTGTTGCCATCATATGAGCTGCTAGAGGGACTAGTGCCCTCACTCAAGTGAACCTGCTCCTCTGACTTGTTCTGACTGTCACTTTGATCAGACATAATGCAATCTCTAACAGCTGACCCTGTGAATAGATTATAGATGAGGTAGAGTGGATGAGCATCACAAAGTACAGAGGTTTTTGCAAAAGAATGAATCAAAAACTTAGTTTTAGTTTTCCTCAGAAAGCATTTCGTATCAACCGATTTGCAAAGTCGGTGATACCGAAGCAGCTTTTGGAACCTAAACTAGTGAACTCGGTTAGACTGAGTCAAAGTTCAGTGGCACCGAGACTGCTAGGGTTTCACAAAGTGCTGAACTCGGTCACACCGATTTGCAATTCTCGGTCAGACCGAGAATCACATGTGCAATGGCCTGAGCCAAATCGGTGGAACCGATTTCATCAACTCGGTCGGTCTGAGATGGTTTCGGCGGAAACCTAACCCCAAATTTTCAATTCACGACTAAACTACGAAGTGTTTTCGATGGATAGAATGATCTCAATCGTGGCAAGATACATGGCAAAGCAATGTGCTGGGGAATCGGAGTTAGAACAACACAAAGTTCAAGTCCATACCCTAGTTCGGCGATGAACTTGCTACGGCAGCAACGGCGGAGATGATCCCGTTGACGGCGGCGGAGACCAGCGACAGGAGGCAGCTGGCGACGAGGAGGACGATCCAGAGACCCAGGGAGGCAGAGCAGGCTAAGCGCGGGCGAGGAGGTTTGGAAAGTTTTCCAAAATTTGACCCGTGGATATATATAGCCTGACCCTGTCGGTGTGACCGAGTGGAACAACTCGGTGGCACCGAGATTCATAACTGCAAGCAGTTACTGAAACTCGGTGTGACCGAAAAGTTCGAATCGGTTGCACCAAGATTGAAAACCTAGATCGACTTAGTGATCTCGGTATGACCGAAATGGATGAATCGGTCAGACCGAAACACACAAAGAAGTTTTGGAAGTTTAAGTCTATGACGAATCGGGGACTCCGAGTGCTCCTCACACAGAGTGGTTCGAATCTGACTTGATCAAACTTTGTGATGCAGCATGAATAGAGTTTGAGACGAGAAAAGCATATATATCTAGAGAAGGTTCTTAGGCATTCTTGTCCATCCACTTAGCCAAAAGAAAAGGAAACCAATCAATCAAAACAACAAGTGGATGTCCTCGAATGAGTAAATTATGCAATCAACATGCTCACACAATAAAATGACAAATGCAATATTTGGCAAAGCATGCACAAACAATTCTAGCATCTATCAGGCAATTGACGATGACTAGGTCATCTATATATGAGTATATTGACTTAGGAGTCAAATGAGAACATTTGATCATAGGTCATACTCATCGTTTAAGCACAAGTGGGGTTACCACTTTTACATAAAGCGTTGTTGTGTTCACACCATTAGAGTTGCTTTAGCTCAATTCTTAGAGTAAAGCTCCCCCTAGATGTGAGATCCCCCCTTAAGAGGGATGAACTAACCTTGGGTTTTGTCGATGATGACTTCATGTAGAAGTTGAAGATGTGGATGCTCAATGTTGATGTAGATCATTTGGAGCTATCCTTTGGAGTGAGTTGCACTTTCAATACCTACACAGGTTACTCCCACAAGGAACAAACAAGGATATCCATAGACATAGAGTGATGCACACACAAGATGATGTCTATGAAAGCTTTAGGTTACCTTGTCCCTTGTCTTACCAACAAGAGGGTTTGTGACTCCTTGAACTAGTGCAAGATGTGGAAGTTGATTGCACTCGTTCTTGCCAAAATGATAAAAGTGAAGTATGTTGGCGGAGTCACCCTCAAGAACTCTCTAGTTCTTCTTCTTCGGGATCCACACCATCATGATGGGAATCCTCAGAGTTTTAGTTGTACTTGATGAAGTGGAACTTGATGTAGTCTTTGGAATCCACTTGACCAAGGCCTTAGGAGCTTCTTCAAATGCATCAATTTCCTCTTGAAGCTTGTCCTTGCCTTTTTGCTTGTGGTCTTGTGGTGGAAGATCATCTTGAGCTTGTGTCCCTTTCAAAGAAGTAGGATCATACTTCTCTTGTTGAGGAACAAACTTCGTCTTGGGGTATTGATCTTCTTCCCACTCAACTCCATTGGCATCGAACTTTCGTTCAAAACCAATACCTTGGTTCTTCCGGTGCCTTCCTTGCTTGCGTACAATTTCCTCGAATTGCTTACTCCCGGTAAGGCTCTTGTAAACACCTTTCTCTATGATTCCCTTCAATAAGCTATTTTCTTGCTCAAGTGTAACTTGGCTAAGAGAATCATTAGTGGAATCAAGAGAACTACTAGAAGCAACAACATTGGATTTAGCATGATTATTGTTACTACTAGAGGAAGAATCTTTCTTGTTCTTGTTACTAGACTTGACTTGAGGCATGTAAGTGGATAAGAGTAAAGGTTTGGCAATGTAAGAAGAACTTTTCTTGCGAAGATCATCATTGATTGCCTTCAAGAACTCATGCTCTTGCTCAAGGTTGAGCTTTTCAAAACGTAATTTCTCATGAGTCCTTAAAAGTTCTCGATGATCTCCCAAGATAGTTTCATGAGCTAACTTAAGAGTGTTTAGTTCTTTAGTTAGAGACTCAATCTTCTCCTTATCATTGTCATTCGTTTCATCTTGATTAGCATGATTAATTGACGTTTCATCATAGTATTCATCACTATAGTTGTCAACAAGTAAATCATCATCACCTAACAAGTCATCTTCATCACTATTGAAATCAACATACTCGGGGTGTGATACCTTTGGACCTTTGGCCATGAAGCATCTTCCAATTCCTTCATTTGGTGAATCAAATATGTCGTAGGAGTTGGTTGACACAAGTGCTAGACCGGCAACACCTTCATCTTGAGTATATTCGGAGTCGGAGTGATAGCTTCTCTCGGAGTCATTCGGAGTCGGAGTCGGATACCCATTCACCAACATGAGCTTGATGTCTTCGATTTGTGTAGCTCCTTGATGACTTGTCCTTCCTTTCTGAATCCTTGCTTCTCCGAGAGGGTCTTCATTCATATTGATCATCCCTACTCCTTCTCTCTCTAGGTGGTGATTCTTCTCTTCTACTTCTTCTTTTTGGAGAATCTTCTCTTCTTTTGTGGGGTGCCGTACACTCATTAGAATAGTGTCCGGGTCTTCCACAATTGTAGCAGTTTCGCTCTCGACTAGAATATCTTTTGTCATTGTAGGACCTTGACTTGGAACTTCTCTCTTTGCTTCTACTCTTGTAGAATTTGTTGAAGTTCTTCACCATTAAGCTCAATTCTTCATTGAAGGTTTGTTTCTCACTTGATGATGTGGGGGCTTCGCATGAGGCTTTGTAAGCACCACTTGATTTGTTGTGAAGTTCCTCCTTATCCTTGAGTGACATCTCATGAGCAACAATTCTTTCAATGACTTCCGTTGCCTTGAGATCTTTGTAATTTGGCATCATTTGAATCAATGTGCACACGGTATCATATTTTCCATCCAAGGCTCTTAGGATCTTCTTGATGATGAATTTGTCGGTCATCTCTTCACTTCCTAAGCCGGCAATCTCATTTGTGATAAGAGCAAGCCTAGAGTACATTTCAGCGACACCTTCACCATCCTTCATTTTGAACTTGTCAAGTTGACTTTGAAGCAAATCCAACTTGGATTCCTTGACGGAGTAGGTACCTTCATGCATGTCAATCAAAGTATCCCAAATTTCCTTTGCATTCTCAAGACGGCTGATTTTGTTGAATTCTCCGGGGCACAATCCGTTGAAGAGGATATCACAAGCTTGAGCATTGTATTGTAGCATCTTCAACTCTTCCACGGTGGCTTCACAATTCGGTTCTCTCCCATCAAAGAATTCACCTTGCAGGCCAATACACACAATAGCCCAAACGGCGGGGTTATGTCCAAGAATATGCATTTTCATCTTATGCTTCCAACTAGCAAAATTAGTACCATCAAAGTAAGGACCTCTACGATGATAATTTCCCTCTCTAGATGCCATACTCTCCTAGGTTGTGAAACCAAGGCTATGACCACCAAAAGCTATGGAAATCAAATCAAATGGAGAACAAAGCTCTGATACCACTTGTAGGATCGAAAGTATGTCAAGAGGGGGGGGGGGTGGTTAGACTACTTGACCAAATGAAAATCTAGCCTTTTCCCAATTTTAGTCTGTGGCAGATTTTAGCTATCTTAGCACAAGTCAAGCAATCTTAACACAATTCAAGCAAGCATGCAAAGAGTCTATGAGCAGCAGAAAGTAAAGCATGCAACTTGCAAGAATGTAAAGGGAAGGGTTTGGAGAATTCAAACGCAATTGGAGACACATATGTTTTTGTCGTGGTTCCGATAGGTGGTGCTATCGTACATCCACGTTGATGGAGACTTCAACCCATGAAGGGTAACGGTTGCGCGAGTCCATGGAGGGCTCCACCCACGAAGGGTCCATGAAGAAGCAACCTTGTCTATCCCATCATGGCCATCGCCCACGAAGGACTTGCCTCACTAGTGGTAGATCTTCACGAAGTAGGCGATCTCCTTGCCCTTACAAACTTCTTGGTTCAACTCCACAATCTTGTCGAAGGCTCCCAAGTGACACCTAGCCAATCTAGGAGACACCACTCTCCAAGAAGTAACAAATGGTGTGTTGATGATGAACTCCTTGCTCTTGTGCTTCAAATGATAGTCTCCCCAACACTCAACTCTCTCTCACAGGATATGGATTTGGTGGAAAGAAGATTTGAGTGGAAAGCAACTTGGGGAAGGCTAGAGATCAAGATTCATCTGGTGGGAATGGAATATCTTGGCCTCAACACATGAGTAGGTTGTTCTCTCTCAGAAATGTGTATTGGAAGTGTAGGTATGTTCTGATGACTCTCTCCACGAATGAAGAGTGGGTGGAGAGGTATATATATCCTCCACACAAAAACTAACGGTTACACACAATTCACCAATCTCGGTGAGACCGAATTGAGAAACTCGGTCAGACCGATTCAGCAAACCTAGTGACTGTTAGGATTTTCGATGGGACTGAGATGCAACTCGGTAGGACCGATATGGTTAGGGTTAGGGCATAACGTAATCTTGGTGTGACCAATTACACAAACTCGGTGGGACCGATTTTTGTAATAAGCTAACGAGAGAGTTGGTCAGGTAAACTCGGTGGGACCGATTTGCTCATTTCGGTGGGACCAAAATGTTACAAAAGGGAAACAGAGAGTTTACATTGCAATCTCGGTGGGACTGATCGCTCATCTTGGTAGGACCGAAACGTTACGAAGGGAAACAGAGAGATTACAACCCCATCTCGGTGTGACTGAGATCCCTATCGATGAGACCGATTTGTCTAGGGTTTGTGGCAGTGGCTATGACATCTGAACTCGGTGGCGCCGGATAGAAAGAATCGGTGGGGCCGAGTTTGACTTTTGGTTTAGGTCATATGTGGATGTGGGAAGGTAGTTGAGGGTTTTGGAGCATATCACTAAGCACTATGAAGCAAGAACCTCATCAAATAACACCTCATCCCTCCTTGATAGTATTGGCTTTTCCTATAGACTCAATGTGATCTTGGATTACTAAAATATAAAATGTAGAGTCTTGAGCTTTGAGCTTGAGCCAATCTTTTTGTCCTTAGCATTTTGAGGGGTCCACTTTCCTCATCCATGCCATGCCATTCATTTAGCTTTTCCTGAAATATTAATCTTGGAATAATGTTAGCTCAATGAGCTATATGTTGTTAGGAATTACCAAAACCACCCAGGGATAGTTGCACTTTCACGCCTGCAGCCTCTCGTCCCATAGCACGCCCGTCCTCAGAGCCCCTGCGCCGTGCTCCTCCCTCGTAGCAGCAGCGTAGCCCCGAGCTCCTCCTCAACCTCCTCGCGCCGCTGCCTTGCCAGTTCTGCCTCGCCGGAGTGCGTTTCCAGGAACGCATTGGCCTCCTCACTTTGCTGCCTGGAATGCACGCACCCCATCCAGCTCACTACTCATCCACGTTGACCGCATCGCCCGCCGGAGTCGCCGCCTCGCCAAGCTCCGTCATCTCCGGTGGTCTTCGCGTCGAGGAGCCGGAGTTCACGCCCCCTGCCCCGCATCGTGCCTCTGCCGTCCTCTGTTTCGCTGGTGGTCGAGCGAGACGACCGCTCGCATTGACCGCTCCCCCTCCCTCGTTCGATCCAACCAGCACCAAGGTGGCCCGGCCCAGCTCCAGCGCGTGGAAGGCCCAGCGAGATCCGCCCTGTCCAGCCCGGCCTCTTTCAGCCTCTGCACCGACTGGGCCTGACCCAATGTGAGCGTCCAGTTTCAGCCCGCCTATGTTTTTTTCGTGCTCTACAAATTTGTATATTTATCGAGAGTTGGCAGTTTTACAGAATACCCCATGTTGTTCATGCATATCATATCTCTCAAACGGTACATCGTATTAAAACACTTTATATATGAAAAATGCTTAAAATTGTGTCTAGTTTCATAATTTGCAACTTTCAACCATGTTTAAAATGTTTAAACTACTGTTTGATTAAATTTGCTTAAATAACTTGTTAAAATGATTTAATTCATAACTATTTAACCGTAGCTCCAAATTTAATAATCTTTATATGTAAATGGGGTAAAAAATGCATAGTTTATCATGGTGACTTTGCTTTGCATGTTTAACCACTATAAAATATGGTTTAGGGCAGAACAGTACCAAACCTTAAAATATGCACATGAGGATTTTTCGGACTTGTTGTTTGTTGTTCCGGCCTCATTTAAACTTGCCTAGATAGGTAGTTTTACTATGCTTAACCTCTTGCCATGTTTAACAACATTTAATATTGATGGGTACCTAAACGAGCGAGAACTAAATAATTGTTGTGGTGTTTCGTCAATGTGCAACTCGTTGCATATTGAGCTCCACTTAATTTGTAGTATTGTTTGTTGCACTTTGCCATGCCATGCCTCATTAAACCGGACATGCATCATACTTGTCTGCGCATCGTGCCATGCTTATGTGATGTTTGTTACTATGTTGCTTGCTTCTTTCCGTGTTGCCTCTCTCGTTAGCTTCGGTTTCATTCCGGTGTTGTGAGGATTCGTTCGACTACGTCCGTTTGTCTTCTTCATGGACTCGTTCTTCTTCCTATCGGGATTTCAGGCAAGATGACCATACCCTCGAAATCACTTCTATCTTTGCTTGCTAGTTGCTTGATCTATTGCTATGCCGCGATACCTACCACTTGCTTTATCTTGCCACCCATATTGCCATGTCAAGCCTCTAACCCACCTTTCCTAGCAAACCGTTGTTTGGCTATGTTACCGCTTTGCTTAGCCCCTCTTATAGCGTTGTTAGTTGCAGGTGAAGATGAAGTTTGTTCCATGTTTGGAACATGGATATGTTGGGATATCACAATATCTCTTATTTATATTAATGCATCTATATACTTGGTAAAGGGTGGAAGGCTCGGCCTTATGCCTGGTGTTTTGTTTCACTCTTGCCGCCCTAGTTTCCGTCATACCGGTGTTATGTTCCTTGATTTTGTGTTCCTTACAAGGTTGGGTTATAATGGGAACCCCTTGACAGTTCGCCTTGAATAAAACTCCTCCAGCAAGGCCCAACCTTGGTTTTACCATTTGCACTAACAACCTATCACCTTCCCTTGGGTTCTGCAGACTCAAGGGTCATCTTTATTTTAACCCCCCCGGGCCAGTGCTTGTCTAAGTGTTGGTCCAAAACAGAGCCACTTGCGCCCCCACCTCGGGGAAACTTGAGGGCTGTTTTTAGCCGTACGTAGTGTTCATCCGGTGTTTCCCTGAGAACGAGATATGTGCAGCTCCTATCAGGATGTCGGCGCATCGGGCGGTCTTGCTGGTCTTGTTTTACCATTGTCGAAATGTCTTGTAACCGAGATTCTGAGTCCGATCGGGTCTTCCTGGGAGAAGGAATATCCTTCGTTGACCTTGAGAGCTTGTGATGGGCTAAGTTGGGACACCCCTGCAGGGTTTTGAACTTTCGAAAGCCGTGCCCGCGGTTATGGGCAGATGGGAATTTGTTAATGTCCAGTTGTAGAGAACTTGACACTTAACTTAATTGAAATGCATCAACCACGTGTGTAGCCGTGATGGTCTCTTTCCGGGGGAGTCCGGGAAGTGAACACAGTTCTTGTGTTATGCTTGAATGTAAATAGTTTCAGGATCACTTCTTGATCACTTCTAGTTCACGACCGTGCTTTGCTTCTCTTCTCGCTCTCATTTGCATAAGTTAGCCACCATATATGCTAGTGCTTGCTACAGCTCCACCTCACTACCTTTTCCTACCTATAAGCTTAAATAGTCTTGATCGTGAGGGTGTGAGATTGCTGAGTTCCCGTGACTCACAGATTACTTCCCAAACCAGTTGCAGGTGACATTGATACCAGTGCAGGTGATGCAACCAAGCTTAAGGAGGAGCTCGATGTAGATCATGTTGGTTGTGTTGTTTCGTTTCCAGTTGATCAGTAGTGGAGCCCAGTCGGGGCGATCTGGGATCTTATGCATTTGGGGTTGTCTTTATTTTGGTTCCGTAGTCGGACCTTGTTTGTATTCTGGATGATGTAATGCTATATTTATGTATTGTGTGAAGTGACGATTGTAAGCCAACTCTGTACCTCTTTCTTATTCAGTACATGGGATGTGTAAAGATTACCCCTCTTGCGACATGCCTACACTGCGATTATGCCTCTAAGTCGTGCTCCGACACGTGGGAGATATAGCCGCATTGTGGGTGTTTCAAGTTGGTATCAGAGCCTTCCCCGACTTAGGAGCCCCCTGCTTGATCGAATCGCTGGCGTTATTGAGTCTAGAAAAATGTTCCGAGTCTTATAGGATTATATATATCGGAGAGTAGGATTCTTTTTACTTCCCAGTCCCTTCGTCGCTCTGGTGAGGCATCCTGATGTAGAGTTTTGACTCTTCTCTCCTCAAATTTTCACGATTTTTTTTAGGATCACACGGGTATCTTGGAATCATTCCGATGGTTTTGTGACAAGAACATTGTTCTTGGTGCCTCTTGACATTTAGGGGTTGTGGCAGTGTCCCGGGGAGTTGAGCTCCGAGGTGTTGTCATCCCAATTTTATCGTTGTGGTTCTGGAATACCTGAGTTTCACCGACATCGAAAATCTCTTTTATGCAGTTGTTGGTGAGATAACCTCGACGCCACCCAGTACTGGGGCGGGAGTTCGGGAGTATTGCCATAACTCGTATAACGGATGCTTTTCGAAGGTTGAGGTAAACAATTTCCGAAGGTTTCTTGGTTATGTGTTGAAGGATGGATACAGCTGGATGTAGGATTTGCTAGTTTGGGTGAGATATTATGCTTCCCCTGTATCCCCAACACTTGATTGCATAACCAGAAAGTTTCAGGAGTTTATAAGTGGGAATTCAAGTTGCTCCTTGGATATCTTTCCGATAGATGCATGATATGAGATTGGGGTTCGACGTCTAGTGGTCCGCCCATCCACGGTTGGTTTTACAGTGGTCTCGTTGCGTCTTAAAGAGTCCTTGGCTATGCTGACTCGGGGATGCTTCGTATGTCATGTGCACTACCTTGTACATGATGGTGCTGTACGATCGAGCCCGTGTGGGCCCCACCACGATAACTTCAGAAGAAATCTCTATCATATGTTTGTTCCGGCTTATTCTGCAAGCCAACCCTTTGTTTTGTTTTTCAGTTGTGGTATTCGAGTTGCTTCGATGTCAAGTGTTGGTTCCATACCATTTCCTCAGCGGTGTTCTCATATTTCTATGTGAATACTAATCCTTCTTGATAATCGAGATTGCTATGTCAATTCTTCTCCATCTAAAGTGTTCCTCTTCAAGTGGATCCGATTGTTTTCAACATCCGCAAGATCAACTCAGTTTTCGTCAACGGTGTTTGTTTCATCCGTCCCCAAGTTGCCTTTGTTTTCCCGCCCTCCCATCCCTTTTTCTTCAAGGATTCAGAATTCTTAATCAACCATCCATTTTATTGATGGGAAGTCTATTCATTCTTTTCCCGTCTATGTTCTTACCCGGTGATTCTCATGAAGATACTAACGGAGCCTCAAGTTTATCATTCTTCATTCTTTTTCTTCTCCGGTGGATTTCAATTCAAGCTTTGTCAATTATGTCCTGTCCTCGTTTCAAATGTTTTCTCATACCGGTGCACCCCTTATCATTCACTTCTCGCTATTCATTGTTTCGGAGTGCTGAAGATATCTTAGAAGGCTCATCTTTTCATTCAAGATCCGTTCAACCTATTTTGAGGTTGTTATTTATTCAAGCCATTTAATTCAACCGGTGCAATCTCTCTTTTCAAGCAATCTCTTCAACGGTGTATCTTTTGAGTGGGCCTTAACCCACAGGTCTTTTCCTAGGATCTTACCTGACTCTTCTATTTTCTCGAAGCTATTCTCAAATCTTCTAAAGTTTGATGTAAGAATGAATTATCATCAGTCATATGTCTTTCCCCAAGATCTTTCAAATTCTTTTCATCATTGGTTCAACCTTTCCAATTTTAATTCTGGAGTGCCTCAACAATTCTTGGTGGTGTTTCTCGTCGTCATTCTCGGATTTTGAAGACCGAAGAAGAGTTTTTCCTCCAAATCTTATCCGTTCTCGTGAAGACTCGTGATTCTAGCTTGTTGCTATTCTCTCATAATTGTTTTGATTATGAGAATTCTTTTCACCCATCCGGAGCATTTCATGAGTTGTTTCCATTTCTTTCCTCCGAAGGCCATCTTTTCAAATATTACTCATTCTCAGCTTTCAACTCTCATTCTCCAAATTTTTCTGGTGCATCATGCAAGTATTCTCTAGTCTGTTCATGAGCTCTTTGTTTCACTTGTATCAAATTCCCTCAAGTATCTTCATTCGTTCTCTAATTCTTACAGGTGATTCATCCATTTACTTTGTTCATTTCCAATTCTTACAGTGGTTCGTTCAAGATTTCTCTTCCTTCTTTATCTTATGAATTTATTCGTTGTTTTAATCTTACCGGTGGATCGTTGAAGACCTCCTCAAGTTTGCACTATATCTATCTTAATCCTTTCTATGAGAATAAGTAGTATGCCAAATCCATTGTTTGTCATCCATTTAATTGGTGAAGGATACGCATAACGTAATTCTTATTATTGTTTCATCCAAGGGATTAGTTCCTTATTCCGGAGGCTCATCAAATTCTTGATTTCATTTGTTCATATTTCTTTTCCGTAGTTCCAGGTTTTCCACATTATCTCGTTGCGAAGATCCATCTAATCATTGCAAGGTTTCACCTTGTGTTTTCAACTTCTATTTCTTTCTGTCATTCTTTTATTGCCGGAGTTTTTCATGGAGGCTCTACATGGTGGTTCGCCAAGGATTTTTTTTCATTCTTCAATTGTCCTCGAGATTTTTCTCGAAGTTAAGATCCGCCAAGCTATACTCCAAAATAAACATAGTGTTCAACACGTGTCTTGTTTTGAGGATTTCAAGCAGTCTTCATCTTGCATTTTGAAGTGCAATTCTTTCATATCTCATCTTTTGAGGTGGTGTTATGTCACTCTTGACAATTTCTCTTCGTTTGTCGTGATTCAACAGTTGTCAGGAATGAGATAATTAAATCCATCAATCTCTTCATTGGAATTAAATTGGGTTATTTTCACCTAAAGCCTTCCCTAAGGAATGTTGCTAATTGTGGTGTCTATCGATAATCCAAGTTTTCCTCCTATTCTCGCGGTAAAAGTAGTTTTTCATCTCTTTGGTGCTCTCACTCAAATCAATAGCTTCCTTTAGTGGTCGTTTGTCATCTCATAATGTTGAGATGTTTCCATAAGCCCACTACAAACTTATTCTTTTTGTTGTTGATAATCCAACAACTCCATTCAACCTTTTCTTCGTAAGCATGCTCTTTCAATTTTATTTGCGAGAGTTGTCATTCTTCTCCGTTCTTTTCTTTCCAACCATCTAGTTTTTTCCATTCATTCGTTCCGGAGGCATTGTGATGTTGCTCTCTCCACTCATCATCTCGGAGTGTCAGGACCATGTTCTTTTCGTGCTTATCCATTTAACCGAAGTGTCGTGCCCTCTTTCCAAGTTCTCTCATCTTATCAAGTTTTACCTCCCTTCTCAACCGGAGTGTTGTCTGAGATCTTTCTTACCCCTTGTTCCATTCTTTCAATAGTTCCGGAGGCAGTGTGTTGTGATTTCATCAAGTATCTTCTCATCTTATCAAGTTCTTATTCAATTCCTTTTCTTTTCAGACGGAGTGCTGTCCAAATTATATCATTCTTAATCCTTCTCTATCTTGTTTTAACTGGAGTGGTTTCAATATATATCTTGCCCTTCAACCTCAAGGTTCTCGTAATGTTCCTTGTTCCTCTTTTCTAACGGAGTGTTTTCAACTTTGTTCATCTTCGTTGTATTCTTCCTTTCAAATTGTTCAACCTCGCAAGGTTCTTTGGTTTCACTCATTTGTCAAAGAAGCAACTTAGTTTTACCTTTTCTCTTCCTCTTCCGTTTTTTCTCCGGTGCCAGCCTAGATCTCGGGACGAGATCCTCTCGTAGTGGTGGAGTGTTGTGACGCCCCGAGACCGTTGCACCAGGTGTCTCCCAGTTATTCGCCGTCGTTGCCATGCCATTTGCTTGCATGTTGCATCTTATCATGTCATCATGTGCATTGCATCATCATGTTTTCAAAACTTGCATCCGTCCGGGTCTTCCAGTTCTGTCCGTTGTCCGTTCTAAGCCCAGACACACTTGCACGCGCCCGCGGCACGTCCGAGATATTATTTTATAAGTGACCGGAAGATGTTCTCGGAATGGGATGAAAGTTGGCGTGTGGTCTTATTATAGTGTAGATAGACCGCCTGTCAAGTTTCATCGCATTTGGAGTCCGTTTGACGCCCCAACGGATAACTATAGCGGCATTATAGTCGGTCTAAACATCGGACGTTGTCGGTCTCCAAAAACCGTGCTGGGCTGCATCTCTCCCCTCTTCTCTCAGACCAACCCGCTCTCCATAGTCCATTACTTAACGCCAGGCCCAACCTAACCTCTCTCGTTAGCCCGTGGCCCTCCTCGCGCGCGCGTCCGAAAACTGTCCCGGACCTGACCCGGGCAGTCATGATCGATGGATCCGGATCATCCCCTAACATCTACAAAACATCTCCGATTTTTTTTTGGTCTCCCTAACCTTTTATTCTCGATCGTCCGATCACAATCCGATGATCACAATCCCCCTTCTTTTACCTACATGCTATATATTACCAGACCAAACCCTAATTTTTAGGAGGTGTGCCCTCTCCATCCCATCACGCGCCGCCGTCCTCCTTGGATCCCGCAGCGCCTCCCCTGATCTCCTCCTCATTATCCCCATCGACCCGATCCCCTAGCGCCCCACCTTCTCCCTCGGGATCCCTCCCGATCCCCTCGAATCCACCAACCAAACGCCACCTCCCACTCCAGATCGAGAGAAGCTCGATCTCGACCTCTCTCCCAACCAGTGCCTCCCCTCGTGCCCGGCTCATGTCAGAGCTCGTCGTCGCCGGCCACCCAAACGCAACAGCAGCCCCGCCGCCGGCTGACCGAATCAGCAGATTAGCGCCTTGCCCCGCCTCCTTCCTTTCCTTTCCGTTTTCTCTTTCCGCCTCGTGGTCCTATCTCACTCCCCGATCTCTCTCGTAGGAACGCCATGGAGCCCCGCAGCAGACGCTCGCTGTTGCCGTTGCTCGCCTCGCTGTCATCCGTCGAGCCCTGCGTCACCGCCTGCTGTCCCGGATTCTGCCGGCCTCATCTTTCCCCCATCGTCGCCAGGAACGCCCGCAGGAGCGCCAATGCCACCAAGCCGCCGTCCGTCGTTCTCGGTTTCACGCTGCCACCGGCGAGGAGAAGCCCGCGCCTGCAGCCTCTCGTCCCGCAGCACGCCCGTCCTCGGAGCCCCTGCGCCGTGCTCCTCCCTCGCAGCAGCAGCGTAGCCCCGAGCTCCTCCTCAAGATCCTCGCACCGCTGCCTTGCCAGTTCTGCCTCGCCGGAGTGTGTTGCCAGGAACGCCGTGGCCTCCTCACTTTGCTGCCTGGAACGCGCGCAGCCCGTCCAGCTCGCTGCTCATCCCCGTTGACCGCATCGCCCGCCGGAGTCGCCGCCTCGCCAAGCTCCGTCGCCGCCGGTGGTCTTCGCGTCGAGGAGCTGGAGTTCACGCCCCCTGCCCCGCATCGCGCCTCTGCCGTCCTCTGTTTCGCTGGTGGTCGAGCGAGACGACCACTCGCGTTGACCGCTCCCCCTCCTCGTTCGATCCAACCAGCACCAAGGTGTCCCGGCCCAGCTCCAGCGCGTGGAAGGCCCAGCCAGATCCGACCTGTCCAGCCCGGCCTCCTTCAGCTTCTGCACCGACTGGGCCTGACCCAATGTGAGCGTCCAGTTTCAGCCCGCCTATGTTTTTTTCGTGCTTTGCGAATTTGTATATTTATCCAGAGTTGGCAGTTTTACAGAATACCCCCTGTTGTTTATGCATATCATATCTCTCAAACGGTACATCGTATTAAAACACTATATATGAAAAATGCTTAAAATTGTGTCTAGTTTCATAATTTGCAACTTTCAACCATGTTTAAAATGTTTAAACTACTGTTTGATTAAATTTGCTTAAATAACTTGTTAAAATGATTTAATTCATAACTATTTAACCGTAGCTCCAAATTTAATAATCTTTATATGTAAATGGGGTAGAAAAATACATAGTTTATCATGGTTACTTTGCTTTACATGTTTAACCACTATAAAATATGGTTTAGGGCAGAACAGTACCAAACCTTAAAATATGCACATGAGGATTTTTCGGACTTGGTGCTTGTTGTTCCGGCCTCATTTAAACTTGCCTAGATAGGTAGTTTTACTATGCTTCACCTCTTGCCATGTTTAACAACATTTAATATTGATGGGTACCTAAACGAGAGAGAACTAAATAATTGTTGTGGTGTTTCGTCAGTGTGCAACTCGTTGCATATTGAGCTCCACTTAATTTGTAGTATTGTTTGTTGCACTTTGCCATGCCATGCCTCATTAAACCAGACATGCATCATACTTGTCTGCGCATCGTGCCATGCTTATGTGATGTTTGTTTACTATGTTGCTTGCTTCTTTTCGGGTTGCCTCTCTCGTTAGCTTCGGTTTCGTTCCGAAGTTGTGAGGATTCGTTCGACTACGTCCGTTTGTCTTCTTCATGGACTCGTTCTTCTTCCTATCGGGATTTCACGCAAGATGACCATAACCTCGAAATCACTTCTATCTTTGCTTGCTAGTTGCTCGATCTATTGCTATGCCGTGAAACCTACCACTTGCTTTATCTTGCCTCCCATATTGCCATGTCAAGCCTCTAACCTACCTTTCCTAGCAAACCGTTGTTTGGCTATGTTACCGGTTTGCTCAGCCCCTCTTATAGCGTTGTTAGTTGCAGGTGAAGATGAAGTTTGTTCCATGTTTGGAACATGGATATGTTGGGATATCACAATATCTCTTATTTATATTAATGCATCTATATACTTGGTAAAGGGTGGAAAGCTCGGCCTTATGCCTGGTGTTTTGTTTCACTCTTGCCGCCCTAGTTTCCGTCATACCGGTGTTATGTTCCTTGATTTTGCATTCCTTACACGGTTGGGTTATAATGGGAACCCCTTGACAGTTCGCCTTGAATAAAACTCCTCCAGTAAGGCCCAACCTTGGTTTTACCATTTGCACTAACAACCTATCACCTTCCCTTGGGTTCTGCAGACTCAAGGGTCATCTTTATTTTAACCCCCTCGGGCCAGTGCTTGTCTAAGTGTTGGTCCGAAACAGAGCCACTTGTGGCACCACCTCGGGAAAACTTGAGGGCTGGTTTTAGCTGTACGTAGTGTTCATCCGGTGTTGCCCTGAAAACGAGATATGTGCAGCTCCTATCAGGATGTCGGCGCATCGTGCGGTCTTGCTGGTCTTGTTTTACCATTGTCGAAATGTCTTGTAACCGGGATTCCGAGTCTGATCGGGTCTTCCTGGGAGAAGGAATATCCTTCCTTGACTGTGAGAGCTTGTGATGGGCTAAGTTGGGACACCCCTGCAGGGTTTTGAACTTTCGAAAGTCGTGCCTGTGGTTATGGGAGATGGGAATTTGTTAATGTCCGGTTGTAGAGAACTTGACACTTAACTTAATTAAAATGCATCAACCGCGTGTGTAGCCGTGATGGTCTCTTTCCGGCGGAGTCCGGGAAGTGAACACGGTTCTTGTGTTATGCTTGAACGTAAGTAGTTTCAGGACCACTTCTTGATCTCTTCTAGTTCACGACCATGCTTTGCTTCTCTTCTCGCTCTCATTTGCGTAAGTTAGCCACCATATATGCTAGTGCTTGCTGCAGCTCCACCTCACTACCTTTTCCTATCTATAAGCTTAAATAGTCTTAATCGCGAGGGTGTGAGATTGCTGAGTCCCCGTGACTCACAGATTACTTCCAAAACCAGTTGCAGGTGACGTTGATACCAGTGCAGGTGATGCAACCAAGCTCAAGGAGGAGCTCGATGCAGATCGTGTTGGTTGTGTTGTTTCGTTTCCAGTTGATTAGTAGTGGAGCCCAGTCGGGGCGATCAAGGATCTTATGCATTTGGGGTTGTCTTTATTTTGGTTTCGTAGTCGGACCTTGTTTGTATTCTGGATGATGTAATGCTATATTTATGTATTGCGTGAAGTGGCTATTGTAAGCCAACTCTGTACCTCCTTCTTATTCAGTACATGGGATGTGTAAAGATTACCCCTCTTGTGACATGCCTACAATGCGGTTATGCCTCTAAGTCGTGCTCCGACACGTGGGAGATATAGCCGCATCGTGGGTGTTTCACGAAGGTCCGAGGTAAAGTACTCACACATCATCGGAGGGGCCATGGAATTGATGTAGAGGCCCTCCGTGATCGATGCCCCCTCCGGCGGAGCTCCGGAAAAGGCTCCAAGATGGGATCTCTTGGGTACAAAAGGTTGCGGCGGTGGAAATAGGGTGTCGTGGTGCTCCTGGATGTTTGCGGGGTATATGAATATATATATGAGGAAGAAGTAGGTCGGTGGAGCTACGAGGGGCCCATGAGGGGGGGAGGGCGCGCCCCCTGCCTCGTGGCCGCCTCATTGATTGCTTGACATCCACTCCAAGTCCTATGGATCACGTTTGTTCCAAAAATCACGTTCCTGAAGGTTTCATTCCGTTTGGACTCCGTTTGATATTCCTTTTCTACGAAACATTGAAATAGGCAAAAAATAAGCAATTTGGGCTGGGCCTCCGGTTAATAGGTTAGTCCCAAAAATAATATAAAAGTGTAAAATAAAGCCTGTTATCATCCAAAACAGATAATATAATAGCATGGAACAATCAAAAATTATAGATACATTGGAGATGTATCAAGCATCCCCAAGCTTAATTCCTGCTCGTCCTCGAGTAGGTAAATGATAAAAACAGAATTTTTGATGTGGAATGCTTCCTAACATATTTCTCAATGTAATTTTCTTTATTGTGGCATGAATGTTCAGATCCGAAAGATTCAAGATAAAAGTTTAATATTGACATAAAAATAATAATACTTCAAGCATACTAACTAAGCAATCATGTCTTCTCAAAATAACATGGCCAAAGAAAGTTCATCCCTACAAAATCATATAGTTTGGTCATGCTCCATTTTCGTCACACAAGATTGCTCTCATCATGCACAACCCCGATGACAAGCCAAGCAATTGTTTCATACTTTAGTAATCTCAAACTTTTTTCAACTTTCACGCAATACATGAGCATGAGCCATGGATATAGCACTATGGGTGGAATAGAATATAATGAAGGGGGTTATGTGGAGAAGACAAAAAAGGAGAAAGTCTCACATCGACGCGGCTAATCAATGGCTAGGGAGATGCCCATCAATTGATGTCAATGCAAGGAGTAGGGATTGCCATGCAACGGATGCACTAGAGCTATAAATGTATGAAAGCTCAACAAAAGAAACTAAGTGGGTGTGCATCCAACTTGCTTGCTTAGAAAGACCTAGGGCACTTGAGGAGGCCCGTTGTTGGAATATACAAGCCAAGTTCTATAATGAAAAATTCCCACTAGTATATGAAAATGACAAAACAAGAGACTCTCTATCATAAAGATCATGGTGCTAATTTGAAGCACAAGTGTGGAAAAAAGGAGAGTAGCATTGCCCCATTTTTATTTTATTTTTTATTTTTGGGCCTTCTTTTTTTATTTGGCCTTTCCTTTTTTTATTTTTTATGGGACAATGCTCTATTACTGATGATCATCACACTTCTATTTATTTACAACTCAATGATTACAACTGGATACTAGAACAAGATATGACTCTATATGAATGCCTCCGGCGGTGTACTAGGATGTGCAATGACTCATGAGTGACATGTATGAAAGAATTATGAATGGTGTCTTTGCCACAAATACGATGTCAACTACATGATCATGCAAGGCAATATGACAATGATGATGCGTGTCATAATAAACGGAACGGTGGAAAGTTGCATGGCAATATATCTCGGAATGGCTATGGAAATGCCATAATAGGCAGGTATGGTGGCTGTTTTGAGGAAGATATAAGGAGGTTAATGTGTGATAGAGCATATCATATCACGGGGTTTGGATGCACCGGCGAAGTTTGCACCAATTCTTAAGGTGAGAAAGGGCAATGCACGGTACCGAAGAGGCTAGCAATGGTGGAAGGGTGAGAGTGCGTATAATCCATGGACTCAACATTAGTCATAAAGAACTCACATACTTATTGCAAAAATCTACAAGTCATCAAAAACCAAGTATTACGCGCACGCTCCTAGGGGGATAGATTGGTAGGAAAAGACCATCGCTCGTCCCCGACCGCCACTCATAAGGAAGACAATCAAATAACACCTCATGTTTCAAATTTGTTACACAATGTTTACCATACGTGCATGCTACGGGACTTGCAAACTTCAACACAAGTATTCCTCAAATTCACAACTACTCAACTAGCACAACTTTGATATCACTATCTCCATATCTCAAAACAATCATCAAGTATCAAACTTCTCTTAGTATTCAATGCACTTATATGAAAGTTTTTATTATGCCTAAAAGCAAATTGACATGTTGTTCTAAAGGAATCTCAAAATAATATAAGTGAAGCATGAGAGATCAATTATTTATATCAAATAAAACCACCACCGTGCTCTAAAAGATATAAGTGAAGTACTAGAGCAAAAACTATATAGCTCAAAAGATATAAGTGAAGCACATAGAGTATTATAATAAATTCCAATTCATGCGTGTCTCTCAAAAGGTGTGTACAACAAGGATAATTGTGGTAAACTAAAAACCAAAGACTAAAATCATACAAGACGCTCCAAGCAAAACACATATCATGTTGCGAATAAAAATATAGCTTCAAGTAAAGTTACCGATAGACGAAGACGAAAGAGGGGATGCCTTCCTGGGCATCCCCAAGCTTAGGATTTTTGGTTTCCTTGGATTTTACCTTGTGGTGCCTTGTTCATCCCCAAGCTTAGTCTCTTTCCACTCCTTGTTCCATAATCCATCAAATCCTTACCCAAAACTTGAAAACTTCACAACACAAAACTTAAAAGAAAATCTTCATGAGCTCCGTTAGTAAAAGAAAACAAACCACCACTTCAAGGTACTGTAATGAACTCATTATTTATTTATATTGGTTTTAAACCTACTGTATTCCAACTTTTCTATGGTTCATAAACTCTATTACTAGCCATAGATTCATCAAAATAAGCAAACAACACATGAAAAATAGAATCTGTCAAAAACAGAACAGTCTGTAGTAATCTGTAGGTTTCGAATACTTATGGAACCCCAAAAATTCTAAAATAAATTGCTGAACGTGAGGAATTTATCTATTAATCATCTGCAAAAATAATTAACTAAATATCACTCTCCAATAAAAATGTCAGCAATTCTCGTGAGCGCTGAAGTTTCTGTTTTTTACAGCAAGATCAAAAAGACTTTCCCCAAGTCTTCCCAACGGTTCTATTTGGCACACACACTAATTAAACACAAAAAACACAACCAAAACAGAGGGTAGATAAATTATTTATTACTAAACAGGATCAAAAAGCAAGGAATAAAAATATAATTGGGTTGCCTCCCAACAAGCGCTATCGTTTAACGCCCCTAGCTAGGCATAAAAGCGAAGATAGATCTAGGTATTGCCATCTTTGGTAGGCAATCCATAAGTGGCTCTCATAATAGATTCATAAGGTAATTTAATTTTCTTTCTAGGGAACTGTTCCATGCCTTTCCTTAACGGAAATTGGAACCTAATATTCCCTTTCTTCATATCAATAATTGCACCAATCGTTCTAAGGAAAGGTCTACCAAGAATAATAGGACATGAAGGATTGCAATCTAGATCAAGAACAATGAAATATATGGGCACATAGTTCCTATTTGCAACAATAAGAACATCATTAATTCTTCCCATAGGTTTCTTAATGGTGGAATCCGCAAGGTGCAAGTTTAAAGAACAATCATCAAATTCACGGAAACCTAGCAAATCACACAAAGTTTTTGGGATCGTGGAAGCACTAGCACCCAAATCACACAAAGCATAGCATTCATGATCTTTAATTTTTATTTTAATAGTAGGTTCCAACTCATCATAAAGTTTTCTAGGGATATAAACTTCCAACTCAAGTTTTTCTTCATAAGATTGCATCAAAGCATCAACGATATGTTTAGTAAAAGCTTTTTTTTGACTATAAGCATGAGGAGAATTTAGCACGGATTGCAGCAAAGAAATACAATCTATCAAAGAGCAATTATCATAATTAAATTCCTTGAAATCCAAGATAGTGGGTTCATTTCTATTTAAAGTTTTGACCTCTTCAATCCCACTTTTACCATTTTTTGCATCAAGATCTAAAAACTCCGAATTTTTGGGACGCCTTCTAACTAAAGTTGACTCATCTCCATTACCATCATTATTAATATTCATATTGCAAAACAAGGATTTAATAGGGGACACATCAATTAGGTTTAGATCTTCATCTTTATTGTCATGAAAACTAGAAGAACACGCTTTCACAAAGCAATCTTTCTTAGCACACAACCTAGCGGTTCTTTCTTTGCACTCATAAATGGAAATTCTCATGGCTTTGAGAGACTCATTGATATCATTATTAGGTGGAATAGATCTAAGTTTCAAAGAATCAACATCAAGAGAAATTCTATCCACGTTCCTAGCCAACTCATCAATCTGAAGCAATTTTTCTTCAATCAAAGCATTGAAACTCTTTTGCGAAGTAATAAATTCTTTAATACTAGATTCAAAATCAGAGGGCATCTTATTATAATTTCCATAAGAATTGTTGTAGGAATTACCATAATTATTAGAGGAATTACTAGGAAACGACCTAGAATTAAAATTACCTCTATACGCGTTATTACCAAAATTGTTCCTACCAACAAAATTCACATCCATAGATTCATTATTATTCTCAATCAAAGTAGACAAAGGCATATCATTAGGATCACTAGGAGCACTCTTATTAGCAAAAAAATTCATAAGTTCATCCATCTTTCTACTCAAAACATTAATCTCTTCAATTGCATGCACCTTTTTACTAGTAGATCTTTCAGTGTGCCATTGAGAATAATTAACCATAATATTATCTAGGAGTTTGGTAGCTTCTCCTAAAGTGATTTCCATAAAAGTGCCTCCCGCGACCGAATCTAAAAGATTTCTAGAAGCAAAATTCAATCCGGCATAATTGTTTTGTATAATCATCCATAAATTCAAACCATGTGTAGGGAAATTACGTATCATTAATTTCATCCTCTCCCAAGATTGTGCAACATGTTCATGATCAAGTTGCTTAAAATTCATAATATCGTTTCTAAGAGAGATGATCTTAGCGGGAGGAAAATACTTAGAGATAAAAGCATCTTTGCACTTATTCCATGAATCAATACTATTTTTTAGGCAAAGATGAATACCAAGCTTTAGCATGATCTCTAAGTGAAAACGAAAATAGCTTAAGTTTAACAATATCGTTGTCCACATCTTTATTCTTTTGCATATCACAGAAATCAACAAAGTTGTTTAGATGGGTAGCGGCATCTTCACTAGGAAGGCCAGAAAACGGATCTTTCATGACAAGATTCAGCAAAGTAGTATTAATTTCACAAGATTCAGCATCGGTAAGAGGAGCAATCAGAGTGCTAATAAAATCATTATTGTTGGTACTGGCAAAGTCACACAATTTAGTATTATCTTGAGCCATCATGACAAGCAAGCAATCCAACACACAAGCAAACAAGAAGCAAGCGAAAAAGAGGCGAACGGAAAAAGAGGGCGAATAAAACGGCAAGGGTGAAGTGGGGGAGAGGAAAATGAGAGGCAAATGGCAAATAATGTAATGCGAAGGATAAGAGTTGTGATGGGTACTTGGTATGTCTTGACTTGGCGTAGATCTCCCCGGCAACGGCACCAGAAATCCTTATTGCTACCTCTTGAGCAGTACGTTGGTTTTCCCTTCAAGAGGAAAGGGTGATGCAGCAAAGTAGCGTAAGTATTTCCCTCAGTTTTTGAGAACCAAGGTACCAATCCGGTAGGAGACCACGCGCGAGTCACCTCGTACCTACACAAACAAATAAGAATCTCGCAACCAACACGATAAAGGGGTTGTCAATCCCTTCACGGCCACTTGCAAGAGTGAGATCTGATAGAGATGATAATAATAAGATAAGTATTTTTGGTATTTTTATAATATAGATTGAAAGTAAAGATTGCAAAATAAAATAGATTGGAAACTTTTATGATGGAAAATAGACCTGGGGGCATAGGTTTCACTAGTGGCTTCTCTCAAGATAGCATAAGTATTACGGTGGGTGAACAAATTACTGCCGAGCAATTGATAGAAAAGCAAATAGTTATGAGAATATTTAGGCATGATCATGTATATAGGCATCACGTCCGTGACAAGCAGACTGACTCCTGCCTGCATCTACTACTATTACTCCACACATCGACCGCTATCTAGCATGCATCTAGAGTATTAAGTTCATAAGAATAGAGTAACGCCTTAAGCAAGATGACAGGATGTAGAGGGATAAACTCATGCAATATGATGTAAACCCCATCTTTTTATCCTCGACGGCAACAATACAATACGTGTCGTTTCCCTTTCTGTCACTGGGATCAAGCACCGCAAGATTGAACCCAAAGCTAAGCACTTCTCCCATTGCAAGAAAGATCAATCTAGTAGGCCAGACCAAACTGATAATTCGAAGAGACTTGCAAAGGTAAACCAATCATACATAAAAGAATTCAGAGAAGATTCAAATATTGTTCACAAATAATCTGGATCATAAACCCACAATTCATCAGATCGCGACAAACACACCGCAAAAGAAGATTACATCGAATAGATCTCTAAGAGAATCGAGGAGAACTTTGTATTGAGATCCAAAGAGAGAGAAGAAGCCATCTAGCTACTAGCTATGGACCCGAAGGTCTGAGGTAAACTACTCACACATCATCGGAGGGGCCATGGAGTTGATGTAGAGGCCCTCTGTGATCGATGCCCCCTCCGGCGGTGCTCCGGAAAAGGCCCCAAGATGGGATCTCTTGGGTACAGAAGGTTGCAACGGTGGAAATAGGGTTTCATGGTGCTCCTGGATGTTTGCGGGGTATATGAATATATATAGGAGGAAGAAGTAGGTCGGTGGAGCTACGAGGGGCCCACGAGGGGGGAGGGCGCGCCCCCTGCCTCGTGGCCGCCTCATTGATTGCTTCACGTCCACTCCAAGTCATATGGATCACGTTTGTTCCAAAAATCACGTTCCCGAAGGTTTCATTCTGTTTGGACTTCGTTTGATATTCCTTTTCTATGAAACACTGAAATAGGAAAAAAAACAGCAATTTGGACTGGGCCTCCGGTTAATAGGTTAGTCCCAAAAATAATACTGAAGTGTAAAATAAAGCCCGTTATCATCGAAAATAGATAATATAATATCATGGAACAACCAAAAATTATAGATACGTTGGAGACGTATTAGTGGAATTCAGTCAAACAGAGCCACGGGGGGGGGGGGGGGGGGGGGGGGGGGGGGGGGGCACAAGGACTTGGGCGCAACCAAGTGCCTTGTGGCCTTCTTGTTGCACGTCTGGTCTCCTCCTGAAGCTTTGAGGGTCTCTTTTGTCCAGAAAAAATCATCAAGAAGTTTTGCGACATTTGGACTTCGTTTGGAACAGATTTCCTGGAAAACCATGATAACCCACAAGTATAGGGGATCGCAATAGTTTTTGAGGGTAGAGTATTCAACCCAAATTTATTGATTAGACACAAGGGGAGCCAAAGAATATTATCAAGTATTAGTGATGTCTACTACACAACCTTCTTCTTTTAGACGTTGTTGGGCCTCCAAGTGCAGAGGTTTGTAGGACAATAGCGAATTTCCCTCAAGTGGATGACCTAAGGTTTATCAATCCGTGGGAGGCGTAGGATGAAGATGGTCTCTCTCAAACAACCCTGCAACAAAATAACAAAGAGTCTCTTGTGTCCCCAACACACCCAATACAAATGGTAAATTGTATAGGTGCACTAGTTCGGCGAAGAGATGGTGATACAAGTGCAATATGGATGGTAGATATAGGTGTTTGTAATCTGAAAATATAAAAACAGGAAGGCAACTAATGATAAAAGTGAGCGAAAACGGTATTGCAATGCGTTGAAACAAGGCCTAGGGTTGATACTTTCACTAGTGCAAGTTCTCTCAACAATAATAACATAATTGGATCATATAACAATCCCTCAGCATGCAACAAAGTGTCACTCCAAAGTCACTAATAGTGGAGAACAAACAGAGAGATTATTGTAGGGTATGAAACCACCTCAAAGTTATTCTTTCCAATCAATCCATTGAGCTATTCGTATAAGTGTCACAAACAACCCTAGAGTTCGTTGTAAAATAACACCTTAAGACACAAATCAACCAAAACCCTAATGTCACCTAGATACTCCAATGTCACCTCAAGTATCCGCGGGTATGATTATACGATATGCATCACACAATCTCAGATTCATCTATTCAACCAACACAAAGAACTTCAAAGAGTGCCCCAAAGTTTCTACCAGAGTGTCAAGACGAAAACGTGTGCCAACCCCTATGCATAAGTTCAAAGGTCACATAACTCGCAAGTTGATCACCAAAACATACATCAAGTGGATCACGTGAATATCCCATTGTCACCACAGATAAGCACATGCAAGACATACATCAAGTGTTCTCAAATCCTTCGAGACTCAATCCGATAAGATAACTTCAAAGGGAAAACTCAATTCATCACAAGGAGATAGAGGGGGAGAAACATCATAAGATCCAACTATAATAGCAAAGCCTGTGGTAGATCATGCCATATCAAGAACACGAGAGATAGAGAGAGATCAAACACATAGCTACTCGTACATACCCTCAGCCCCGAGGGTGAACTACTCCCTCCTCGTCATGGAGAGCGCCGGGATGATGAAGATGGCCACCGGTGATGATTCCCCCCTCCGGCAGGGTGCCAGAACAAGGTCCCGATTGGTTTTTGGTCGCAAACAACTCGGATGGATCAACTATATGCCACATATCGCACACGCAACTCTAATCTGATTCGTGCTTGATGTCTCCGACATCGCTCGCACCGTTCGTCTTATTTTCCACCTATCACTGTGCCGGCCTCTGCTCGAGTCGCTCAGCAAGCTCTGCTCGCCGTTAGGCGCCACAACACGCTATGCTCGCCGTTAGGCGCCGCGGCGTGCTCTGCTCGCATCCATTGGCGTGCTCTGCTCGCGTCCGTTGGCGCGCTGGGCTTGTGGACACCTTTTCCTTGCGTGTTCAACTGCTATATGCACACACACGCGCACACACGCACACACACACACACACACACACACACATATATATATATATGTATATGGTTGCTCACCGTTGAGGCGACCGCAGAGCGCTCTGCTCACGTCCCTCCGCGCGCGCTCTGCCAACGGTTGGGCGTGCGCACGATCACGTCAAGGGCCCCATATGCATGCGGTTGCACTGCGCGCGTTGCCACGCGATGCAGTTACGTGCGACATGATGGAGTGCAAATTAGAACTGCCATCAGGGCCTGCTGATATTCCTAGCTGTTCGGCTTCCCCTTTAATTCCCGCGGCCATTATAACTTAGTCTCTTCAACCTTTCGATCACGCCCCACAACACAATAAGCACACCCACGACGACACATAGAGAGGGGATGTCTAGCAGTGCTCCAATGGAGTTCAGCGAGCATAGATTCGAGACCCACGCGAGGGAGATGGATCTCTCGGTGGTGTACACCATCGACCCGGCTGTGGTGGACGACTACATCAACAATGTTGAGTAGTTGCTTGCACGAGACAAGTACAAGGTGGTCGACATCGACCTTGAGTACACCGCCGGTCATCCCGGCATAGATCAGAAGGTCGCCGTCGCCCAGTTGTGCGTGCGCCATCATGTCCTCATCTACCACTACTACATGTCCACAGAGCCTTGCGACCATTTCAATAAGTTCGTCAACAGCACCAACTACAAGTTCGCCACGGTGGAAACCACCGACGATGTAAAAGCGCTCAGTGTTACGGGCTTGGCCTGCAAGAACCTTATCAAAATCCGTGACCACTACAGGGTCTGGGGCAGCACGAAGGACTCCCTGGTTAAACTCGCCTCAGCCATTGTCGACCCCTACTATGAAAAGATGAAGCAGGATGCCCAGAGAACAAGTACCCTATCCTGGCACAGGGCCTGGATGCGGCAACTCGATGAACCTCACCTCAGGTTCGCAGCCAAGAGCGTGTACACATGCTACGAGATGCACAGGCGGATCATTGACATGAGTAAGTGCCTCATTACCAAATTGACGAGCCCGAATCGAGCCACAAGCAGAGCAAGCGTCACAAGAAGTAGATGATGATCAGATGATCGTTTTTGGTAGTTAATCATGCATGTAATATATAGTTTACTTTAATATAGTTTACTTTATTGGTGTGTGGAAATGTCATGTGTGTATTAGCCGCCTATGTAATTAATTATGCATGTAATAGTTTACTTTGGTGTGTGCAAATCCCATGGTTGTAGTAGCCACCTATGTAAGTGGATGTTCAATTTGATTATGCAACCATGTCCTTATAAGTGTGTATATAATGTTGTTGTTCTGTATGCAATCCCATCGCACAACACACACTTCTTATTAGCAGCAACTGTCTATGTTATTATCGGTCTTCGCACACATTTCGTATTACAGACCTGTTTGCCGCGTATCACACACATCTTGTTATAATGATTTCTGTTCTCTTGTCTCAACACAAACAGTTCATCCGAGTGAACCGCATGTCGTATATCGCACACACCTTGATCTGGCTGACCGTTTCTTGTGTTGCCTAATCACAAACAGTTCATTTGAGTGAACCATTTGATGTATATCGCACACACCTTTATTTGGATGCCCGTTTATTTTGTTCCTCCTCATCACAAACAGTTAATTGAACTGAACCGTATGCCCTGCATCGCACACACAACTATAATTTGAACCGTGTTTGATGCATCCTCCATTGCAAACATTTTGCACCTTTTTTGACGGGTTTTTTGCACCACCATTTGCGATTATTGCATCGCACATAGTTTCGTCGAAGGGTCTCTGATCGTTGTGTCGCATTATCAGCATCCTGCAGTAGTGAAATACCACACTATAGCATGTGAGCTTTGAGTCATATATGCATGATGTAGATGTTTGTTTAATTCTTATAGTTCATCTCATCCAAAATCAATTAGTTTTATAAAAAAATCTATTTTAAGATTCATGGAATTGTGCATTGTAAAGCATAAAGTAAAAACAAAAAGTGACAATTCATTTAGAAAAAAAATTGGGCAATTAAGATATGGTAGATTCTAGAGAACAAAGGAGAAGTGCTTGTGTTTTGAGGTTTGTGCATTATGCTTAAGTTCAACCATGGAGTCTTCTAGATTGTACATGTGGCAGAATCTGGTGGAATGTAGACGATATCCAATGGCCAGTAGTGCTCGGATTTGCCATCTCTGTACCGTCGGATTGGCTTCATCCAACGACCAACTTTCAAAGTTATTCGCACACTACATAAGGTTATAGATATAGATGTGTCCCATGCTAGACCAAATAAAGTTTGAGCGCATGCGTGGGACGACCCCCCCCCCCCCCCCCCCCCCCCCCCCCACCTCAAAGTTGGGAAACTGACATCGTATGTATTGAACCAGGTTTGGAGTCAGGTACGGTGTTCGGTTTGTAATGTAGTTGGTGGCCCATCGAAGTTGTGCATTCGGGATTTAAACACATCACACACCACCGTACCCATACATATTTTCGGGCTGCATGCAGTGTATACGGGGTCTTCTGATCGACCACGTCTCCCTTGTGCGGTTTTTTGTGACGACACACATATCTGTGGGCTCCCTGAGTGTATATATATCATCCCTTTGACCGATAATGAGGGGTATGTGTTGACCATGAATGGATTCCTCCTAGTACGTGTTAGGGCCGGTCACCATCACATGTCGCTCAACCAACGCTCGAGCTCATGCGTTGTGAGGATTCCCTCCCACATGCTCGGATTGCTGGGTTCGACCTACATCATACCCTGCGTATCTCGTCCTTAACTACCTTGCCTTCATGGTTGTTGTCTGTATCGAGAGGTAGGTACCACATCTAAATTGTACATTATTCTATACTGAAAACACACATCACCCCTTCCCAACGCACATCATTTTGGGCCGCATGCAAGAAGTGCTGGTTTTGTGGTCCCTCTCGTGCGATTTTTATGATGGTTCAATCTATTGGCCCAAGCGGTTTATCGACAACAACGGCTGTCGTTTGACCAAACGATAGATTCATTGGTCTTCTTATGGTAGGTCATGGCGACATGCACATATGACCAAAGTATCGATCATTACGTGCATCCGCCCCACTGACATGAAGTGGGAGGTGGTGGGCCAAGCATCCTAGCTAGGTACGACATTATGTCATTATATATATATAGGACAACACTATTCTAATCCCAGGATTAGAATAGTTATTTGGATCAAGATCACCCCTATATAGGCCTGATTCGTTGTTCCCAAACTCCCAAACCCGCTTGAACAAAGAAAATAAACAACGATCCCCACCGCCCCCACTTTCCTCGACCACCACCTCCCGCACTCCCTCGATCCCCACCTCCCACCCACCGACCCGTCGACACCAGCCCCTGAAACCACCGCCGCCAGTGCACGTAACCCCGTGTGCCATTCTGCCAGATCCCGCCGTCGCTCGACCTCCTGGCGCCGCCTCCCCCGCCTCCTCCTGGCGCCAGCACCGCCGACCTGCCTCCGCCCGGTGCGCCGCCGCCCCCAAGCAGTGAGAGTCCATTGGCGCCCCTGCCTGCTTCCGGCGGTGTGAGGCCGCCGCCGCCCCTTCCCACCCTGCCTCCTCCTGGCCCGCCGGCGACCCTGCCTCTTCCTGTGCGAGGCCGGCACACCGGGCCCCTGCATACTTCCGTTGCGAGGCCGCCTTCTCCTCCTGGCACGTCGGTGATCCAAACTATTTCCGGGTCGAGGCCGCCGGCCCTACGTTCCTCTGCCATGAGGCCGCAGCTCTCCTTCTTCCCAGCGCATGACCCTCTCTGTTCGGCGCAAGGTCGCCCCCGTCCTTCAGGGCCTAGTGGGTTTGGACTTCAGCGATGGTGCCTTAACAAACAACTCGGGAGCACGGGAAGAGCTTAGAAAAACTCGCCAGCCCTCGCTCCGGTGAGCTTATCTGGTCACGTCGATCCCGCTGCACGTCACCGACCACGACACCGTGATGAGGCTGAGATGCGCATGCACTAAGAGAGAGCCCTTCTTTCCCAGGAACGGCACAACTTTGCCCCCAGGTCCAAAAAGTGACCTTCTCCCCTCGTGCATACTGACCTTCCTCTCACAGATCACATAGGGAGCGGGATACAAAGCACCGATCTCTCTCTTGTGTATCTGGATGAGTAGCAAAAAACTTGGGCAGGATCCCTCATCCGACCAAAGTTCTTCCTTTTCTTGTGTATCTGGAATTGATGTTCAGAAAGAACATGCAATTTTTGCATAAAAATGACAAAATGTTGTTCATAAAGTGGTTGACTTCTTAATACAACGTATATGTAGCACCGACACGACGAACCTTTGTGTTTATACTCTGTTTCTCTTCTCATTACTTTGTGCTGAGATTTTGGTTTTGTAGAAAAAGATGCATGCTGACAATCTATACAAAGAAGTTCAAAAAAAAATCTACGTACTTCTAGAAAACCAAGAGAAGGAAGGGGTTCATGCTACGACTACAAAACTAAAAACTAAGAAGTTCAAGTTGAAAAAAGGAAGGGGTTTGAGTTTTATAAATATATATATATATCAGATTCTTTTACATACTAATAGAAAACCAAGAAATTCCACATTAAAAAAATGAAGAAGTTCACTACATATAATAAAAACGTATTTTCCCCGTTTCCACAAAAAAACCTTGAAGTTCAAAATTAAAAAACGGGGTGGTTCGATGTCAGGTTTGAATTATTTTCCCTTATAAATAATGAATTCAAAAAAATCTTTTCTAAGAAACAAAAACAAAAGCAAAGAAGGTCAAACTTAAAAAAATAGAGAACTACAAGTTTAAAGAAACTATTTTTTTTGTTTCTAAAAGACCAAGTAGTTCAAAATAAAAAAATAAACTTTTAAAAATGGATATTTTCCCTTTTCAAATAAAAAACCAAGAAGTTCAAGTTAAAATAAATACAGCGGTTCGATGTTTATAAAAATGAAAATCTTCTCATTTCTAAACAATAAATCCGAGAATAAAAATTTATTAGTACTTTTTCGTTTCTACAAATGAAATCAAGAAGTTCAAATTAGAAAAATAGAGAGATTCAAGTATAATAACCAAATAAGTTCAAATAAAAAAATACTTCAAAAATATGGAAATAAAAAGCAAAGTTTCCCTATTTCTAGAAAAACCTATCAGTTCATTTTAAAATAATGAAGAGGTTCAAATATTTGTTAGATAAAATCTTTCCGGTGGTATATGATTTGCCACAAGCGCCAACACACAGAGTTAAAGAAAAACAACTCTTGATTTAAAAAATGGTGAAGTTCGGTGTCTATAATGTTTTTGGATTTTTCACATTATACAAAATAAAACCTAGAAGTTCAAAATTTTAAAAGAAAAGAGGTTCAAAAAACTCGATCTTCCTTGTTACAGAAGAACAAAACTAAGAAGTTCAAATTAAAATAACAGAGAAGTTCAAAGTTGATAAAAACCTCAGATTCTCGTTCTAAAGAATAACTAATAAGTTCAAATTAAAATAAGAAAACAACAAAAAAGTTTTTAAAAGATTTTCCCTTTTTTTTAAATTCATATTTTCCCTGATACTAAAGATTAAACTAAGAAGTTCAATTTTCAAAAACAGAGTAATTCAATGTACATTAAATACTCAGTTTTTCTCGTTACTGAAGAATAAAACCAAGAAGTTCAATTTAAAAACATGGAGAAGTTTGATATTTAATTAAAAACTCGAATTTTTTTGGTTACTAAAGAATAAAACAAATAAGTTCAATTCAAAATAATGAAGAAGTTTCATATTTCTAACGAAACTACAATTTTCATATTTCTAAAAATACATAAAAGAAATTCAAATAAAAAAGTTAGAGCGGTTCGATATAGAAGTTCGATGATTATAGAAAACTCAGATTTTCCTCGTTATTAAAGAATGAAAACAAGAAGTTCAAAAATTAAATAACATGAAGTTCAATTAATAATAGAGGGCCTCAAAATTTCGTGAAAGAAGATTAAGAAATAAAATCAGGAAGTCCATATTAAAAAGATGGAGAAGTTTGATGATTATAGAAAACTCAGATTTTTCTCGTTATTAAAGAATGGAAACAAGAATGTCAGAAATTAAATAACAAGAAGTTCAACTTTTAATAATAGAGCGCTTCAAAATTTCATAAAAAAGGATTAAGAAAATCAGATTAAAAATCATAAAAAAACTCAGATATATTCACGTAACCTAGAGAAGTTCAGATTGATAACTGCCAGAACTTCACGTATTACACGGTGTGCATTTTGTATTAAAAAAGAATAAAAAACAAAGGCTAAAAGTTTTGTTGTTATAAGTTCAAGTCCTCGGTCGAAGAAAGTTAAAAAATTTATTGTGAGAGAGGTTTGTACAAAAGGAATATCATTTGTGTAACACCGACAAAAATGGATAAGAAAATTACAAAGGAAAAATACGTCATAGAAGTTCAACGTGAAAACAGCAGGGAGTTCAACTACTACACTGAATGAATTTTAGATGAAAAACTTTTAAAACCATCGCGAGTATGAGAAAATAATCAACACGGGAAAGTTGCGTGTTTACAGCAGCTTTCCATCGGTATATCACTCGTTGAATTCCGGGGAGTGGATGGAGAACTACGAGTAGTGGATGGAGATATGCGAGCAAAAAAAAGCACGTCGAAAATAGAGTGAAGTTCAGGTAGACATGCTGAGAAGTTCAGGTTCTTCACACGGTGCATTTTCGAAGAATCTGTTTCGCGATAGAGGCAGAATGAATGATCCCGCCGTTTTCGAAATTACTTCAAAACGGCTAAGAATCAGAGAAAACCATCAACATGAAAAAGTTTCACATTTTCCGTAGCTTTTCAACGGTATATTATTTTCCCAATTCCGATAAAGTTTGTAGAAATTACGGCAAAAATACGTTTTTATCCATTTTCGAAGCTGACTTAAAACCGTAAAGAATTGGGAGAAACAATACATACCAAAAAGTTTCGCATTTGTTCAAGCTTGCCAACGCCATAACATTTGCTGCATTCAGATGCACAGTTAAAAAATTAGCTTGAAAATATGAACTTTGTAGGACTTGGACCATTTTCTAAATTACTCTTAAACCATTCAAAATTAGAAAACAACTTTCAAGATGAAAAAGTAGCGCATTTTCATAAGCTTTCCAACGCCATATCATATGCCTCCATTGGATTAGGCGTTTAGAAATGACATCGAAAAAACGAACTCAACTGCTTGGTTTACGAAATTTTACGTTTTTTCAAATTACTCTTTAACCATAGGGAATTAGAGAAAACTTTCAACATGTGGAGGTTGCGGTTTTGCAGCAGCTTTCCAACGCCATATTATATGCCTCATTCCGATAAACGGTTTAGAAATGCGATCAAAAATACGATTCACGTTTTTTGTGTGAAGAAAAAACGTTTTTCAAAACTGCTCTTAAACCGCTTATATTTTGCCAAAAATTTAAGTTGGGTTATGATATTGGGGTCCATAGCTTTCCAACGTTTTATCGCAAGCCCCATTTGGGCAATTTTGGCGGAAGTTCAACCTAGTTCACAGGGAAGTTCAACGTACTACTAGCGGGGCAGGTCAGGTTGTGATCAGAATATTATTCTGATCCCGTGATCAGAATAGTGTTTATGTGTATATATATATATCCGAGGGTGCTTTCGGGTTTGCGAGGCAGGTGCCACCGAAGTTATGCATTGTGTATTTAAAGTTTTAAACATCCCCAATGTTCCTACATATATTTGGCCACTTCCAGGTGGTTCTTGACTTCTGGCCCCTCTCATCGATCTTCGCTGACACACCCAACCATGGGCCCGCGCAGTCAAAGTTGTGCACTGGAATTTTGAACATCATAGGCCACCCTTTTCACTCATATATATTTGGTCCACATGTTGGTGTGGCTGTCTTCTGACCCTCTCTAACATTTTTTTGCTGCAAAGACTCTGATGACACTCAACGGACATGGGTATAATATCTTAACCGTGTGCGATACAAGTGCGCTGTGAATCACCATGCCTGCGCAAGCGTGAGCAAAGGTGGAGGTACTGGCTCAACCATGTGTGATGCAAGTGCGTTGTAAAATCACCACGACCGCGCAAGTGCGAGCAATGGTTGGAGGTACTGGCTTAACCGTGTGGGATGCAAGTGCGCTATAAAATCACCACCTGTGCAAGCTAAAGGCAGGTAAGTTTATTTGGAAATTAGGACGAACCGTGTGCAATTGACCATCTAGCTAGAAATATAAAAAAAACACTACCCGCCTTGAGCGTTGCAAAAATCGGCGGTTCCACCACTTTTCCTTATTATCATACACACATATTGTTATTGGACCGTGCGCGATCTTGGGCACTCCCGCCCCGCATCAATTCTTTTACCCAAATTTTAGTAGCCGCCGTACTTCAACCTTCGCCGACACTCCTCCAGCACCGACCTTATAGTAAAATTGTAGTAGTCGAGGCATTTGAACTGTCGCCCTCCCTCATCCACCACCATCTCCACCCACCACTACTAAAATTTTCAGTAGCCGTGGCGTATCCTCAAACACCCCCCTCCACAGTTCCCCACCCGCCCCCTCCCTCCCTCGAACCCTATCCCGCGGCCGCCGCCAACCCCTACCGGTCTGCATGTTCCTCCTAGCTTAGATAATAAAGTTCAGGATACCAGCGATTCACATACCATCGCCCCACTCCCCTGAGTTTTTAGATGAGGCCTGCGGTGTCCCTCTCGCCCAGATCCACATCCCCTGCTCCAGAATGTCGCATCCTAAGCTCGACCACATATCCTGGGGAGCCCGACGAGCTTTCGGCCAAGAAGAGGTTTATCATGGCCTCTCCGGCAGACGTTGGCGAGGTGGTCGCCGTTCGCCCTGACCTGTCGATCCCGGAGCAACACATTGCCGTGGAAGCAAGTGAAGACGTTGACTATGTTGCCATGCCGAAGGCTTCGTGTCAGCGGGCTAGCGTATTACTGTATCTTGGGAAAGATGGCTACGACGTCAAGCTCGTCCACAGCGACGGCTTCACGCGGGCCATGTCATAGGTTAAGTGGTCAATCCCCAGCCCCTCTGGTTCAACCAACGCCGATCTCTTCGATGGCCCTGCCGCTGATCTCCTTCGCCAAGCGGTCAAGGATTTGCGATCTTTATATGCCATCGAGCCCATTTTGTCATTTCTGAAGGACACGTTCTACGGTGGCGGCTTGGGATCCTCAATAATACGATCTCATCGACCACGACCATGAGGAGGGAACCCAAGAAGGTTCTTCCAAGGTGAAACAACCCATCTGTGACATCAGAGAGCAGCGCACCATGGGTTTGTGCTCTTCAAACAGGAAGGATCCTGTCCATGAAATGTGAGGCAACATTCTATCAGGAAATCTTACCTTTTCTAGCTTGCCAACCCATACCCTTTGTTGTAGTAGCATTTGTCGTGCAGTGCTTTAACTGTGCCATGTTTAATTATTTCAGTTATGCAAAAATGTACTGTTCAATAGGGCTATGTCATGTTTAAGTATGAATTGTCCACTTCAGTTTCAAGAATGGCTATATTTGGTTGTTTATAGTGAGTATATGCCTTGTTTATTTGTATTTGGTTGTTAGGTTGGTTGGAGTGAGCATTTTTCCAGTTATCGAGCAGATGCCTTGTTTATATGTATTTGTTTCTTGGTTTGGTTGCAGTGAGCATTTATCCAGTTATCAAGCAGATGCCTTGTTTATCTGTATTTGGTTGTTAGGTTGCTTTTTTAGCATTTGTCCAGTTATCAAGCAGATGCCTTGTTTATCTGTATCTGCTTGTTAGGTTGGTTGCAGTGAGCATTTGTCCAGTTTTCAAGCATATGCCCGGTTTATCTGTATCTGCTTGTTAGGTTGGTTGCAGTGAGACTCTGTCCAGTTTTGAATGGCTATATTTGGTTGTTATACTGGTCATTTATGCCTTGTTTATTTCAGTTATTCACAATGTGTTGTTCATTATGTGCAAGTCAGAACTGTGCCGCTCGACTACATCAATACCAGTTTGAACGGCTATATTTGGTTCTAGTTATTCCAGGTGTAGTTAACACATGCCCTTTATTTTAGTTTTACACATTTATCCAGTGTGATGTTTAAGCATTACCTATGTTCTATTCATTTTCAACAATACCAGTTTGAATTGCAATATTTGATGGTTGTTAAGCCTGCTGTCGGTAACATTGTCTTCCATTTTATATCTGCTTTAACAACATGCTGAAACCAACACATTCAAGCTATCATTTGGAGATGATGTTGTTTACCTTTGCTATATTTTTTTGATGTTAAGGTTGCTGTACTTATCATGCCTTTCCACTACTTATGCAGGACAACAACGGGAGTGGCCACCATTTTCCTCCAAGGTTAGCTTCATCCCTTAGCTTGTACTCCCCACCGTCGTTCCATAATGTAGTGCATATAGATCCAGGCCTGGACACTTGGGGTGTGTTTAGTTGAGGAACCAAGTGGAACGGAATGGAATGGTTCCATTCCACGGGAATGGGTCCGTTCCATTCTTGTAGTTAGTACCAACAAAAATGCGAAACGGATTGGTTCCGTTCTTGTGTTCGGTTGGATAGATGGAATGAAAAATGGAACCCCATAAAATCTGAAATTTTAGCAGCATTTCATTTGTATTTCGAAGACAAACAACATAACAATATATCCATATGCATACATGCCAAGTTCACTGCCATACATGAGTTCACAATACCAAATCATCCAACAACAAGTGCATCCGTACCTGCCAAGTGCACTGCTAGCAGCCAATTGCTGCCTTCACTGCTCGTTCGCTGCTAGCAGGAAAACCAGACGTACCATTGATACGTCTCCAACGTATCTATAATTTTTGATTGCTCCATGCTATATTATCTACTGTTTTAGGCAATATTGGGCTTTATTATCCACTTTTATATTATTTTTGGGACTAACCTATTAACCGGAGGCCCAACCCAGATTAGCTGTTTTTTTGCCTATTTCAGTGTTTTGAAGAAAAGGAATATCAGACGGAGTCGAACGGAATGAAATCAACTGGACAAGTTATTTTTGGAAGGAAACACACCTGATGGACTTGGACCCCATGTCAGAAGATACGGGAGCTGCCCACGAGGGTGGGGGCGCGCCCACCCCCCTAGGGCGCGCCCCCTGCCTCATGGGGCCCCCGTGGCTCCCCTGACATGCTTCTTCTGCCTATATAACTCCATATACCCTAAAACTTCTAGAATAGAGATTAGATCGGCAGTTCCGCTGCCAGAAGCCTCCGTAGCCACCAGAAGTCAATCGGGACCCTGTTCTGGCACCCTGCCGGAGGGGCGATCCCTCACCGGTGGCCATATTTATCATCCCGGCGCTCTCCATGACGAGGAGGGAGTAGTTCTCCCTCGTGGCTGAGGGTATGTACCAGTAGCTATGTGTTTGATCTCTCTCTCGTGTTCTTGATTTGGCACGATCTTGATGTATCGCGAGCTTTGCTATTATAGTTGGATCCTATGTTTCTCTTCCCCCTCTTCTCTCTTGTAATGAATTGAGTTTCCCCTTTGAAGTAATCTTATCGGACTGAGTCTTTATAGATTTGAGAACACTTGATGTATGTCTTGCCGTGGATATCTGTGGTGACAATGGGATATCACGTGATTCACTTGATGTATGTTTTGGTGATCAACTTGCGGGTTCCGCCCATGAACCTATGCATAGGGGTTGGCACACGTTTTCGTCGTGATTCTCCGGTAGAAACTTTGGGGCACTCTTTGAGGTCCTTTGTGTTGGTTGAATAGATGAATCTGAGATTGTGTGACGCATATCATATAATCATACCCACGGATACTTGAGGTGACATTGGAGTATCTAGGTGACATTAGGGTTTTGTTTGATTTGTGTCTTAAGGTGTTATTCTAGTACGAACTCTAGGGCTGTTTGTGACACTTATAGGAATAGCCCAACGGATTGATTGGAAAGAATAACTTTGAGGTGGTTTCGTACCCCACCATAATCTCTTCGTTCATTATCCACTATTAGTGACTTTGGAGTGACTCTTTGTTGCATGTTGAGGGATAGTTATGTGATCCAATTATGTTAGTATTGTTGAGGGAACTTACAGTAGCGAAAGTATGAACTCTAGGCCTTGTTTCCTAGCATTGCAATACCGTTTACGCTCACTTTTATCACTTGCTACCTTGCTGTTTTTATCATTTCAGATTACAAATACCTTTATCTACTATCCATATACCACTTGTTTCACCATCTCTTCGCCGAACTAGTGCACCTATACAATGTACCATTGTATTGGGTGTGTTGGGGACACAAGAGACTCTTTGTTAATTGGTTGCAGGGTTGCTTCAGAGAGACCATCTTCATCCTACGCCTCCTACGAATTGATAAACCTTAGGTCATCCACTTGAGGGAAAATTGCTACTGTCCTACAAACCTCTGCACTTGGAGGACCAACAATGTCTACAAGAAGAAGGTTGTGTAGTAGACATCAAGCTCTTTTCTAGCGCCGTTGCTGGGGAGGCAAGGAAAGCGGCACTAACACACCCCGTCAACTAAGCTCTTTTCTGGCGCCGTTGCTGGGGAGGTGAGTGCTTGAAGGTATATCTTTAGATCTTGCAACCGAGTCTTTTAGTTTCTTGTTTTATCACTAGTTTAGTGTATAAAAGAAAACTATAAAAAAATGGAATTGAGTTTGTCTCATACGCTTCAACTTTTTAATATCTTTCGTGAGTATGATGGAAAGGATAATTATGCTCAAGTGCTAGAAGAAGAAATCTATAAAATGTTTGGCACTAAATATTTGAATGATGAGCATGATTGCAATTTTGTTAGTATGAATTCTTTGAATACCCATGATGCTAATGATGATTGCACTAGTTATGATGAAAATGTCTCCTACAAACATGTCAATTTTTGTGGAGTGCATTGGGTTTGTAAGTACACACCAAATAGGGAAGATAGATATTGCAAGAGGCATAAGTACTTAGAAACCAAATTGTTGCAAGAAGAGCTAGATGAATGTGCTGAAAAATTCAATATTTTTCGCGCTCCTTGTGAACTTTGCAATGAACATGGTCATTTAAATCTCCAATGCAAATTGTTTTATGACCGAATCGTATCCAAAAATTGTGATAATTTGATTACCCTTGAGCATCATAAAGAGCTTAGTCTTCTTTTGGGGTATGAGGAAATGAAACGTATAACTGAGGGTATTCCAAAGTTTAATCTTGATTAAGTTCTTCATTTTGATCTAGAGAAAATTTATATGTATTGTGCGGTGAATTGCATTGAAAATCCTTATATTGCCAACTACATAAAGAAAAGAAAACAAATAGAAGATGAAGAGAATACTAATGAAAGGGAAGAGACTTCCCAATATCCTCCTATTATTTATTATGATGAATCAGGTAACGAGGAGGAGCCTCCTATTCAACCAATCTCATTAATAAGGAGCTCCAAAAAGAGGATTGAACCCACACATGATGTGGTGAAGAAGAAGAAAAGAAAAAGGAAGAGAGGTAAAAAGATATCTCCCCCAAATAGTGCTGCTCCTATTAATATTGTGCCTCATGAAAATATAATTGTGGAAGATAATGATACTTCTTATGATCTTGAAAATCTTTTTGGCACTTGCTTGGAAGAATATAATAATTGCTATACTATTGGTGCTATCCATTCTATTAATGATGAGAGTGATTATGCTTATGATATGAAAAGGCCCAAGCTTGGGGAAGCTATGTTTGATGAGGATGACATATTTGAGAATATATTTGCTGCAATTAATGTTTGTCCCAAGCTTGGGGATGCTACGCTTAATGAAGATGATATTTTTAGTATCCCAAGTTTTGATATGCAAATTTATAATGATAATGACATGCCTCCTACTTATGATAATTATTGTGATGATACTTATGCTATAAAAAGTAGTGATTATATTTATAAAACTTGTCATTATTATGATTACCCCTTCTCTGAACATTACTCTTTTAATGTGGAAACAATTTATAGTATTCAAGTTTCTTATGATACTCCCACTATTCCGAATGAGAAGAATTTTGCTTGTGTGGAGAGTAGTAAATTTTCTATGCTTGTAGATCATGAAAAGAATGCTTTAGGTGCTGGTTATATTGTTGAATTCATTCATGATGCTACTGAAAATTATTATGAGGGAGGAATATATGCTTGTAGGAATTGCAATAATATCAAGTTTCCTCTCTATGTGCTTAAAGTTTTGAAGTCATGCTTGTTTTACCTTCATATGCAAGTTGATTCTTGTTCTCACAAGTTGTTTGCTCACAAAATCCCTATGCATAGGAAGATGGTTAGACTTAAATGTGCTAGTCATATTCTTCATGATGCTCTCTTTATCTTACAATTCTTATCCTTTATGTGAGCATCATTGAAATCATCATGCCTAGCTAGGGGCATTAAACGATAGCGCTTGTTGGGAGGCAACCCAATTTTATTTTTGTTACTTGCTTTTTGCTCCTGTTTAGTAAAAAATAATTCATCTAGCCTCTGTTTATATGTGGTTTTATGCTTTTAATTAGTGTTTGTGCCAAGTAGAACCTTTGGGAAGACTTGGGGAAAGTCTTGTTGATCATGCTGTAAAAAACAGAAACTTTAGCGCTCACGAGAATTGCTGCCATTTCTATTTGGAGAGTGCTATTTAGTTAATTCTGTTTGCATATGATTAATAGATAAATTCCTCAGGTCCAGAAATTTATTTGAGAATTTTATGAGTTTCATAAGTATACGTTTGATTCAGATTACTACAGACTGTTCTGTTTTTGACAGATTCTGTTTTTCGTGTGTTGTTTACTTATTTTGATGAATCTATGGCTAGTAAAATAGTTTATAAACCATAGAGAAGTTATAATACAGTAGGTTTAACACCAATATAAATAAATAATGAGTTCATTACAGTACCTTGAAGTGGTGATTTACTTTCATATACTAACGGAGCTTACGAGTTCTCTGTTAAGTTTTGTGTTGTGAAGTTTTCAAGTTTTGGGTAAGGATTCGATGGACTATGGAATAAGGATTGGCAAGAGCCTAATCTTGGGGATGCCCAAGGCACCCCAAGGTAATATTCAAGGATATCCAAGAGCCTAAGCTTGGGGATGCCCCGGAAGGCATCCCCTCTTTCGTCTTCGTTCATCGGTAACTTTACTTGGAGCTATATTTTTATTCGCCACATGATATGTGTTTTGCTTGGAGCATCATTTTATTTTATTTAGTTTTGCTTGCTGTTTGAATAAAATACCAAGATCTGAAATTATTAAATGTTAGAGAGTCTTCACATAGTTGCATAATTATTCGACTACTCATTGATCTTCAGTTATATCTTTCGGAGTAGTTTGTCATTTGCTCTAGTGCTTCACTTATATCTTTTAGAGCATGATGGTAGTTTTATTTTGAAGAAATAGATGAACTCTCATGCTTCACCTAGATTATTTTGAGAGTCTTAAATAGCATGGTAATTTTCTTAAAATCCTAATATGCTAGGTATACAAGATTAATAATAAAATTCTCTTATGAGTGTGTTGAATACTAAGAGAAGTTTGATGCTTGATGATTGTCTTGAGATATGGAGGTAATAATATCAAAGTCATGCTAGTTGAGTAGTTGTGAATTTGAGGAATACTTGTGTTGAAGTTTGCAAGTCCCGTAGCATGCACTTATGGTAAACGTTGTGTAACAAATTTGAAACATGAGGTGTTATTTGATTGTCCTCCTTATGAGTGGCGGTCGGGGACGAGCGACGGTCTTTTCCTACCAATCTATCCCCCTAGGAGAATGCGCGTAGTGTGGAGGTTTTTGATGACTTGTATATTTTTGCAATAAGTATGTGAGTTCTTTATGACTAATGTTGAGTCCATGGATTATACGCACTCTCACCCTTCCATCCTTGCTAGCCTCTTCGGTACCGTGCATTGCCCTTTCTCACATTGAGAGTTGGTGCAAACTTCGCCGGTGCATCCAAACCCCGTGATATGATACGCTCTGTCACGCATAAACCTCCTTATATCTTCCTCAAAACAGCCACCATACCTACCTATTATGGCATTTCCATAGCCATTCCGAGATATATTGCCATGCAACTTTCCACCATTCCGTTCATCATGACACACTTCATCATTGTCATATTTCTTTGCATGATCATGTAGTTGACATTGTATTTGTGGAAAAGCCACCGTTCATAATTCTTCCATACATGTCACTCATGAGTCATTGCACATCCCGGTACACCGCCGGAGGCATTCATATAGAGTCATATCTTGTTCTAAGTATCGAGTTGTAAGAAAAATAAAAGTGTGATGATCATCATTATTAGAGCATTGTCCCAGTGAGGAAAGGATTATGGAAACTATGATTCCCCCACAAGTCGGGATGAGACTCCGAAAAAAAAAAAAAAAAAAGAGGAAAAAGAAGCAAAAAAAAAAAAAAAAAAAAGAGGCCATAAAAAAGAGAAAGGCCCAAATAAAAATAAAAAATAAAAAAATGAAAATAAAAAAATGAGAGAAAAAGAGAGAAGGGACAATGCTACTATCCTTTTACCACACTTGTGCTTCAAAGTAGCACCATGATCTTCATGATAGAGAGTCTCCTATGTTGTCACTTTCATATACTAGTGGGAATCTTTCATTATAGAACTTGGCTTGTATATTCCAATGATGGGCATCCTCAAAATTCCCTAGGTCTTCGTGAGAAAGCAAGTTGGATGCACACCCACTTAGTTTCTTTTTGAGCTTTCATATACTTATAGCTCTAGTGCATCCGTTGCATGGCAATCCCTACTCACTCACATTGATATCTATTAATGGGCATCTCCATAGCCCGTTGATACGCCTAGTTAATGTGAGACTATCTTCTCCTTTTTGTCTTCTCCACAACCACCATTATATTCCACCTATAGTGCTATATCCATGGCTCACGCTCATGTATTGCGTGAAGATTGAAAAAGTTTTGAAAATGTTAAAGTATGAAACAATTGCTTGGCTTGTCATCGGGGTTGTGCATGGTTTAAATAGTTTGTGTGGTGAAGATAGAGCATAACCAGACTATATGATTTTGTAGGATACTTTCTTTGGCCATGTTATTTTGAGAAGACATAATTGCTTAGTTAGTATGCTTGAAGTATTATCATTTTTATGTCAACATGAACTTTTGTCTTGAATCTTTCGGATCTGAATATTCATATCACAATTAAGAAGAATTGCATTGAAATTATGCCAACTAGCATTCCACATCAAAAATTATCTTTTTTATCATTTACCTACTCGAGGACGAGCAGGAATTAAGCTTGGGGATGCTTGATACGTCTCCAACGTATCTATAATTTTTGATTGCTCCATGCTATATTATCTACTGTTTTAGGCAATATTGGGCTTTATTATCCACTTTTATATTATTTTTGGGACTAACCTATTAATCGGGGGCCCAACCCAGATTTGCTGTTTTATGCCTATTTCAGTGTTTCGAAGAAAAGGAATATCAGACGGAGTCGAAACGGAACGAAATCAACTAGAGAAGTTATTTTTGGAAGGAAACACATCTGATGGACTTGGACCCCACGTAGAAGATACGAGAGCTGCCCACGAGGGTGGGGGGCGCGTCCACCCCCCTAGGGAGCGCCCCTGCCTCGTGGGGCCCCCGTGGCTCCCCTGACGTGCTTCTTCTGCCTATATAACTCCATATACCCTAAAACTTCCAGAACAGAGATTAGATCGGGAGTTCCGCCACCAGAAGCCTCCGTAGCCACCAAAAGTCAATCGGGGCCCTGTTCCGGCACCCTGCCGGAGGGGGGATCCCTCACCGGTGGCCATCTTCATCATCCCGGCGCTCTCCATGACGAGGAGGGAGTAGTTCTCCCTCGGGGCTGAGGGTATGTACCAGTAGCTATGTGTTTGATCTCTCTCTCTCGTGTTCTTGATTTGGCACGATCTTGATGTATCGCAAGCTTTGCTATTATAGTTGGATCCTATGTTTCTCTTCCCCCTCTTCTCTCTTGTAATGAATTGAGTTTCCCCTTTGAAGTAATCTTATCGGATTGAGTCTTTATAGATTTGAGAACACTTGATGTATGTCTTGCCGTGGACATCTGTGGTGACAATGGGATATCACGTGATTCACTTGATGTATGTTTTGGTGATCAACTTGCGGGTTCCGCCCATGAACCTATGCATAGGGGTTGGCACACGTTTTCGTCGTGATTCTCCGGTAGAAACTTTGGGGCACTCTTTGAGGTTCTTTGTGTTGGTTGAATAGATGAATCTGAGATCGTGTGATGCATATCGTATAATCATACCCACGGATACGTGAGGTGACATTGGAGTATCTAGGTGACATTAGGGTTTTGGTTGATTTGTGTCTTAAGGTGTTATTCTAGTACGAACTCTAGGGCTGTTTGTGACAATTATAGGAATAGCCCAACGGATTGATTGGAAAGAATAACTTTGAGGTGGTTTCGTACCCTACCATAATCTCTTCGTTCGTTCTCCGCTATTAGTGACTTTGGAGTGACTCTTTGTTGCATGTTGAGGGATAGTTATGTGATCCAATTATGTTAGTATTGTTGAGGGAACTTACACTAGCGAAAGTATGAACTCTAGGTCTTGTTTCCTAGCATTGCAATACCATTTACGCTCACTTTTATCACTTGCTACCTTGTTGTTTTTATTATTTTAGATTACAAATACCTTTATCTACTATCCATATACCACTTGTTTCACCATCTCTTCGCTGAACTAGTGCACCTATACAATTTACCATTGTATTGGGTGTGTTGGGGACACAAGAGACTCTTTGTTAATTGGTTGTAGGGTTGCTTGAGAGAGACCATCTTCATCCTACGCCTCCTACGGATTAATAAACCTTAGGCCATCCACTTGAGGGAAAATTGCTACTGTCCTACAAACCTCTGCACTTGGAGGCCCAACAACGTCTACAAGAAGAAGGTTGTGTAGTAGACATCAACCATCCCTTCACTACTAGCAGCAGAACTAGACGCAGCAGCCGCACCGGTCGTTCCTTGCGCTCCGCTCGTCTCGCTGCAAGTCGCCTCACCGCTGCAAGTGGCCACTCCTAGTAGTTCACCGCCACGCCACTAGTTGCCGCCCCACTGAAGGTGGCCGCCCCTGCCAGTCCTCCGCCCCGCCGCCAGTTGCCGCCTCGCTGAAGGTCGCCACCAAGATCCTGATGCGCGCCATGGAGAAGGAGAGACGATGGGGACGAGAGGGATTGCGGCGCCGGAGAGGGGGCAAATCGAGATGTGGGGGCAACGCGGGAGGGTTGGCGGCACTGAGAGAGGGAGTCGCGAGAGGATAGGGCTGGGTGCGTGCTAGGGGCTCGTTCCTTGTCGTCCAAGCGAATTGGAGGTATCCCTCGGTTCCGCATATAGTGCGAATATTCCGTTTTCTGGAATTCATGGGTTCCGGTCCGTTTGAGTAACTAAACACGGGAATGGGCTACATGAACCGGACGGACCCATGATGTTCCACTTGATGACAACAACTGAACACACACTTGTTAGCTTCTAATATTGACTTGTTGCTTATAGGTACATATGACCTTGGCAAGGATCCATGCATCGACCCTTTTTGTGTATGGGGCAATGAGATATTCATGAACAAGCATCAAGTGAGGAAACTGATAAGGATTATTAGCAAAAAGATACGAATGTTGGCAAGCACATTATTTGTTTATGCTCTATCAAACACAACTGTGAGCTGTAGGATGGTAACTACAAACTCTGCAGCCTTCTCTTTTTACTGCCCATAACGGGTTGTTAGACAACAATGTCTGAATCTTTTTCGTTCGTAGTGGTTCCCGAAGCAGTTCTCTCAAGATTACCTCGCAAAGTACATGATTGGTGGACACGCAATGAAGGTTAAAGTATTTCATCCAGACTACAATGACCATCGAGAAGTTGTAATGAAGACAGTGAAGGATGGACGGGCAGCCATCACAAGGGGTTGGCCTAGAGTCATGCGCGCATTACGCATGGAGGAGGGCACAATGCGGGCATTCCGCTTCACCTTCTCCAGCAACCAGAATGTCTTTCGCCTCTCTCTTTATAGTCTTTAGTACAACTGTGGTTCATCATTCTTTACTTGGTGCTTCTGTAGTTCTTCAGTATATGTACCTGTGCATCAAATTATGCATTCGTTGTTGAACCTATATTTTTAATAAACATGGTTGGATATGAAATAAGTGATTGCCTACTTTCAAATTCAAAACATGTGATTTTTAAATTAGGGATTACACTACACACGGTTTGCGAAAGCGAAACATCTGTGATAGACATGGAGATCAGAAATGTTTCTAGGATCCACTACGTGTGCGATCAATCTCCACTGCACACACGACCTTCTCTTGAAAACTGTTTGTGTTAGGTCACCTTGCGCAAATGTTTACCACATAAAAACTGTGTGTGATGGATAGCCTTTTCCACATAGTTTCTTCTACGCACCGTGTGTGATGCATTCAATAACACAAACGATAAAATTGTTAATATCGTGTGAAATGGCAACGCTATCACAAACGATTTAACGGGGAAAATTGTGTGTGATGTACCTATGAACGGAAATGTTTTCCATGGAGCGACTGTGTGGGATGTACATACAAATGGAAATGTTTAGCGGGGACTGACTGTGTGGGATGTACTTGCGACCAGAAACAATTTCGCATGTATAATTGTATTTTTTAGCTCTATTGTACGTATTTCCGTATTTGAGCGCTTGCCGGTCGCACACGACCTCATTTTGCTGAGCGTGTGTGCCAGCAGGGCATATCCCCGATGGTTTCTGGGTCGTGTGGGAAGGATCCCCCTATCGCCGCCACTCACTTGGCGATGGTTCCGAACACCGTCATGGAAAGGGGTTAAAAACCATTTGTATAGCACCGACGCGTACCAGTGAAAGGTACTAGTGCCATGGTCAACACTGACGTGAAGGAGGAAATTATTTCTAGATTTGGATAGCGAATACATTGTGTTCTCATATTATCTCTCCTGCAATGCATTCCTTGCTCTGCCAGAACACATGTACTCAAGATGGTCGGCCTTGCCATAACTGAATACACCAGTTTAATGGTCACATTGAAGACAAGCCATGGATATATGTTTTGAATTGGGTTCATGAACCAAGAAGATCACTGCTTTTTTATGGCCGAACTTGGATAAACTTTCTCAAGTATTACAGACTGAAAGTTGGCGCACGAATGGTGATGGAAATATCAGAACCTGGTCTCGTCTTCACTGTGATCTTCCACCTCGACGTCGTTCCACTAGTTTATCCATGTTAGTTTTGTATTTGGTTCTTCCTTGTTGCCTCGATTACTTCTTAATCCACCTATTCTTTCTAAGTAATCGTAGTTTAACTTTAGAAGTAGCAACAATTTGTGATTCCCTTCTCTCACGAAGATACTACTTCTAACTAATATTTCTTATAATTGGTGGCATGTGTAGGTTATTTCAAAGTTAAGCATGCTACTCGTTTGTTATTCTATAAGAACTCGACTGTTACTGATGGCACTAAAGTTGACTGGGATGACATCCACAAGTTCCTACACTTTATTGATCATCTTGAGGTCCTTGTGGGGCGTTTCAATGGTGGAAGGCCATGTGGGAAATGTGTGCCACTGCTGCACACGTTGAACAGGTCCAACTGTGTCAGGAAACTTATGGTACGAGTTGTTTTCTATTATATATGTTGTTCATAAACTCTTGATTATACACAGTTTTACAACTATGATCTTCTTGAAACATAAACTACCCAGTTCTATTGTTCCTATATAGATGCCTGACCATGGTCGGGTCAGACTTGCGCTTGGTCACAACATGATGTTTATGTCGACCTACTCCATTCCCCTTGGAGGTGAAAAGATACTTATTCATGGGTGGTCTCAAATAATGAAGTCCCGTCCATCTTGGAGAATAGGACAGAAGGTTATGCTCATGCTTTTCCATGGCTCTAAAGCGAATATCTTGTTTATTGACCACATTGCAAGATGAAGCCACTTTCAGAAGGTTGTGGATGCGCGGGGTGGCGCCTAGGCCTTGTCTTGGGGTTTGGTGGCCTTACCCTTGGTTAATTGTAGGCAAAGTAGCACTGTTTGAGGCGTGCTTTGTACGATTGAACCTGTATAAGTACTCATACTGCTTTCAGCTATGGTTGTTAAGTGCCCCTACTGGTTTCAGTTAAGGTTGTTAAGTACTCCAGCTGATTTTACAGTATGTCGTGTTTTATCAGTCCGGAAATCCTCCAGTCGCCAAAACCAAACCAGCGCCGGTGGCGCTGCCTACTTCCGCCTCCCACGGCTGGCTGCGCGTCAGCGCATGCATCGCCGCCCCACCGTCTCCTAAATTGTTAACGCCGATGTCAACAAACTTGTGCGAGAAAGCACAAGTGCTCCCTGGGTGGTTTTGGTAATTAATGTCAACATATCTCTTGTTGGACTAATGTTTCTACCTAGTAGGTTTCAGACAAATTCAACAATGGAGTGGCATGGACTAGAGGATGTGGAACCCCTTTAATATGCTAAGGACAAAGGATTGGCTCAAGCTCAAAGCTCAGGACTCTACATTTTCTATTTCAGTGATCCAAGATCACATTGAGTACATAGGAAAGCCAATACTATTAAGAAGGGATGAGGTGTTGCTTAATGAGAATCTTGCTCAAAGTTCTTAGTGATATGCTCCAAAGCCCTCAACCACTTTCTCACTTCCACATACATCCTAAACCAAAAAGTCCAACTCCGCCCCACCAAAACATTCTATCCAGTGCCACCGAGTTCTCTTGACATAGCCACTCCCACAAACCCTAACAAATTTGGTCTCACCGATGGGATCTCGCTCTCACCGAGATGGGCTTGCAAACTCTCTGTTGCCTATTGCAATAATTTTGGTCTTACCGAGATAAGCAATCAGTCCCACCGAGTTTGCCTGACCAACTCTCTGTTTTGCTTATTACCAAAATCGGTCTCACCAAGTTTGTGTAATTGGTCAAACCGAGATGAGGTTTTACCCTAACCCTAGCACATCAGTCCCACCGAGTTGATCATATCGGTCCCACCAAAATGCCTAACGGTCACATTATGAACTAAATCGGTCTGACCGAGTTTCATTATTCTGTCCCACCGAGTTTGGTGAATTGTGTGTAACGGTTAGATTTTGTGTGGAGGCTATATATACCCCTCCACCCACTCTTCATTCGTGGGGAGAGCCATCAAAACATGCCTACACTTCCAGCATACATTTTCTGAGAGAGAACCACCCACTCATGTGATGAGGTCAAGATACACCATTCCAACCACATAAATCTTGATCTCTAGCCTTCTCCAACTTGCTTTCCACTCAAATCATCTTTCCACCAAATCCAAATCCATGAGAGAGAGAGAGAGTTGAGTGTTGGGTAGACTATCATTTGAAGCACAAGAGCAAGGAGTTCACAATCAACACACCGTCTATTACCTTTTGGAGAGTGGTGTCTCCTAGATTGGTTAGGTCTCACTTGGGAGCCTCCGACAAGATTGTGGAGTTGAACCAAGGATTTTGTACAAGCAAGGAGATCGCCTACTTCGTGAAGATCTACCCTAGTGAGGCAAGTCCTTTGTGGGCGATGGCCATGGTGGGATAGACAAGGTTGCTTCTTCGTGGACCCTTCGTGGGTGGAGCCCTCCGTGGACTCGCGCAACCGTTACTCTTTGTCAGTGTCAACACCGGCGGGTCTCGGGTAGGGGGTCCCAAACTATGCGTCTAAGGTCGATGGTAACAGGAGGCGGGGGACAGAATGTTTTACCCAGGTTCGGGCCCTCTTGATGGAGGTAATACCCTACATCCTGCTTGATTGATATTGGTCGAGAAGCCCGGATTGGATAAATGCCATGCATGAAGAGCTACACAACTTTGAGAGAAATCAAGTGTGGACATTGGTTGAGAAGCCCGACAGCAACCACAAGATCATTGGTACCAAATGGGTGTTTCGCAACAAGCAAGACGAAGATGGATAAGTAGTTCGCAACAAAGCACGTCTCGTCGCCCAAGGCTACACTCAAATCGAAGGTATGGACTATGGTGAGACATATGCCCCCATTGCTAGACTTGAGTCCATCCGCATCTTACTTGCCTATGCTAATCACCATGATATCACCTTGTACCAAATGGACATTAAAAGTGCTTTTCTAAATGGTGAAATAGAGGAGGAAGTTTATCTTAAGCAACCTCCCGGCTTTGTTAATCCTAAGAAACCCGATCATGTTTACAAACTTCACAAAGCTCTTATGGTCTTAAACATGCTCCTAGAGCGTGGTATAAATGCTTGACCAAGTTCCTTATTGAAAAAGGCTTTGAGATTGGAAAGATTGATTCTACTCTTTTTACTAAAAGGGTTAATGTTGAATTATTTGTGTGCCAAATTTATGTCGATGATATCATATTTGGTTCGACTAACCCTCATTTTAGTGAAAAGTTTGGGAAGCTAATGTTGGAGAAGTTTGAGATGTCTATGATGAGTGAACTCAAGTTCTTTCTTGGTTTGCAAATCAAGCAAACTAAGGAAGTCACCTTTGTCTCTCAAACAAAGTACACCAATGACTTATTCAAGAAGTTCAACATGCAAGAAAGCAAAGGTATGAAAACTCCCATGTCTACTAGTGGACATCTTGACTTGACTAAGGATGGCAAGTCGGTTGACCAAAAGGTCTACCACTCTATGATTGGTTCATTGTTATATCTATGTGCCTCCCATTCTGATATTATGCTAAGTGTGTGCATGTGTGCACGATATCGAGCGGCCCCCAAAGAATGTAATCTTAAGGCTGTGAAAAGGATAGTGAGATACTTAATACATACACCAAATTTTGGCATTTGGTATCCTAAGAGGTCTTCTTTTGATCTTCTAGGCTATTCCGACCTGGACTATGCTGGAGACAAGGTTGATAGAAAGTCCACTTTGGTTACTTGTCAATTTCTTGGTATATCTCTTGTATCTTGGTCCTCCAAGAAACAAAACTCGGTATCCTTATCCACCGCCGAAGCGGAATACATTGCCGCTGGTTCATGTTGTTCTCAATTACTTTGGATGACCCAAACTCTTAAGGATTATGGGATCTATGTGAAACATGTTCCATTGCTTTGTGAAAATGAGAGTGCTATTAAGATTGCTCATAATCCAGTGCAACATTCTCGAACTAAGGACATTGATGTTCGTCATCATTTCATTCGAGATCATGTTGCTAAAGGGGACATTGATCTTAAGCATGTTCTTACCGATAAGCAATTGGCGGATATATTCACCAAACCGCTTGATGAGAAAGTATTTTGCCGTTTGAGAGGTGAATTGAACATCATTGATGCTTCAAACTTGGAGTAGGAACTCCATGTGGATACATGCAAGGCATGAGCCTATGACTAATCCTTGACTTTTCTCTTATGATGATGATCATGTGTCTTGTATATATTTGCACCCTTGCATGATATCTAACCCTTGTAGGTACTTGGATGAATTTAAATCCATGGGATTGCAACTTTCTCACATCTTGAGCAATCTCTACATCACCAAATCTCTATATCATGGTGGTTGAAGACAAGGAAGCATAAAAACCCTTCAACATATCCTTTGACAAATTCTATATATATCAAATTTCATTTGGTATCAAATTTCATGATTGTCATGTTGGATACACAAGTGCTCTTCCTTGCAAGGCTAACCCATGTAGGTAGGTGAACTCAAACAATAAGTGGTGCTCCCAACCATTGATGCGCTACATCAACCTTGAGCATCCCACACAAGTTAGACTACATGATCAAGTACAACACCACCACCCAAGGTATGTTATTCCATCTTAGAGAAGCTTTACCCAAGTCATGGGTCAAAGCAGCTCAACAAGATGTGAATAGATCAAAATGCTTAAACGAAAAATGGTAACCCCATTTTGAGCTTAAACGATGAGTATGACCTACGATCAAGTGTTCTCACTTGACTCCTCAGTCAATATACTCTAACATAGGTGACTTTGTCGCCAACCAATTCTAGATGAAGTTCCCTAGTGTTTCTCTGTGTTCTTGCATACTTCATCTAGATTTCTTTTCTTTGTTTCGTTCTGCATTCCCTGCATCTAATTCATTGCAAATCTTTCAGTTAATTCATTGCAAATCTTTGTGAGATATTATTTGCCTAGTGAGCTGAGGTGACAAATGTTCTCTCTGTGTTGAACTCGGTCATACCGATTTGTCTCTTTCGGTCAAGCCGAACCATTTCAGTGCAATTGAAAAATATAACTCGGTGTCACCGATTTCAGTATAGAAAAGACAAATTTCCACTTGTTCCTGCACTTTTGTTCCAGATCCACTCGATGATTCTTGTCCTCTACCAGCATCATATTCTTTATGCTGCTTTGCTCTGTGACTCAAGGACCAAACCTATTTTAAATCATACTCCAGAAGATCCCTTCTCGGAAATTGATGTCAAAGGGGGAGAGAGAGAGATCACATCAAAGCTTACTCACTTAAAAAGGGGGAGAGAGTACTTCAACAGGGAGAGAGATAAACACTTCAACAAGGCCCAGATGCTTGGTGTTCAAGAAGAGAGAAGTCACACGTCTTTAAGAGGGTAAATAAATGTTTGTGTTATGTTTCTGTGATCTGATCTGTTTTTGCTCCGATTTTGGCTAGGGAAGGAAATATTTGAATTCATTGCATATATTTTTACCTTTGGGGACATGTCTACCTATAGAGT
>NC_053022.1:346755380-346915536 GCF_003073215.2 Triticum urartu
AAACCAGACCTGGTGGCCAGGGGCTAACTCTCGATCTGCTCCAAATGGCCAAGCGAGTTGGCCCGCAGTGCGAAGCCGCCGAACACGAAGATCTGTCCGGGGAGAAAGGTCTCACCCTGGACTGCATCGCTATCGATGATCGAAGGAGCCATCAAGCCTAACGGTGACGACATAGAGGAACTCTCAATGAGAGCACCAATGTCGGTGTCAAAACCGACGGATCTTGGGTAGGGGGTCCCGACCTGTGCGTCCAAGGCGGATGGTAACAGGAGGCAGGGGACACGATGTTTTACCCAGGTTCGGGCCTTCTTGATGGAGGTAAACCCCTACGTCCTGCTTGATTATTCTTGATGATATGAGTAGTACAAGACATGATCTACCACGAGATCAGAGAGGCTATACCCTAAAAGCTAGCCTATGGTATGATTGTCTGTTGTCCTACGGACTAAAACCCTCCGGTTTATATAGACACCAGAGGGGGATAGGGTTACACAAGGTCGGTTACAAAGGAGGAGATATACATATCCGTATTGCCTAGCTTGCCTTCCATGCCAAGTAGAGTCCCATCCGGACACAGGACGAAGTCTTCAATCTTATGTCTTCATAGTCCAACAGTTCGGCCAAAGGATATAGTCCGGTTGTCCGGAGACCCCCTAATCCAGGACTCCCTCATCCATCAATTGATGTCAATGCAAGGAGTAGGGATTGCCATGCAACGGATGCACTAGAGCTATAAATGTTTGAAAGCTCAACAAAAGAAACTAAGTGGGTGTGCATCCAACTTGCTTGCTCACGAAGACCTAGGGTATTTGAGGAAGACCATTGTCGGAATATAGAAGCCAAGTTCTATAATGAAAAATTCCCACTAGTATATCAAAGTGACAAAATAAGAGACTCTCTATCATAAAGATCATGGTGCTACTTTGAAGCACAAGTGCAGAAAAAAGGATAGTAGAATTGCCCCTTTTATTTCTTTTCTCTCTTTTTTCTTTTTTTTCTTTTTTGGGCCTTTTTTTATTTGGCCTTTCTCTTTTTTTATTTGGGTCAATGCTCGATTAATGATGATCATCACACTTCTATCTATTTACAACTCGATACTAGAACAAAATATGACTCTATATGAATGCCTCCGGTGGTGTACCGGGAAGGTCAATGAATCAAGAGTGACATGTATGAAAAATTATACATGGTGGCTTTGCCACAAATACGATGTCAACTACATGATCATGCAATGCAATATGACAATGATGAAGCGTGTCATAAATGAAACGATGGAAAGTTGCATGGCAATATATCTCGGAATGGCTATGGAAATGCCATGATAGGTAGGTGATACGTCTCCGTCGTATCTACTTTTCCAAACACTTTTGCCCTTGTTTTGGACTCTAACTTGTATGATTTGAATGGAACTAGCCCGGACTAACGCTGTTTTCAGCAGAATTGCCATGATGTTGTTTTATGTGCAGAAAACAAATATTCTCGGAATGACCTGAAACTCCACGGAACATCTTAGAAAAAATAATAAAAAATCCTCGCCAAAGATGAAGACCAGGGGGCCCACATCCTTCTCACGAGGGTGGGGGCGCCCCCCCCCCTAGGGCGCGCCCCCCTAACTCGTGGGCCCCTTGTTGCGTCTTCGACTCCAACTCCACCTCCATATATTGAGTTTCGATGAGAAAAAATCAGACAGAAGAAATCATTGCGTTTTACGATACGGAGCCGCCGCCAAGCCCTAAAACCTCTCGGGAGGGCTGATCTGGAGTCCGTTCGGGGCTCCGGAGAGGGGGATTCGTCGCCGTCGTCATCATCAACCATCCTCCATCACCAATTTCATGATGCTCACCACTGTGCGTGAGTAATTCCATCGTAGGCTTGCTGGATGGTGATGGGTTGGATGAGATTTATCATGTAATCGAGTTAGTTTTGTTAGGGTTCGATCCCTAGTATCCATTATGTTCTGAGATTGATGTTGCTATGACTTTGCTATTCTTAATGCTTGTCACTAGGGCCCGAGTGCCATGATTTCAGATCTGAACCTATTATGTTTTCATGAATATATGCGAGTTCTGGATCCTATCTTGCAAGTCTATAGTCACCTACTATGTGTTATGATCCGGCAACCCCGAGTGACAATAATCGGGACCACTCCCGGTGATGACCATAGTTTGAGGAGTTCACGTATTCACTATGTGCTAATGCTTTGTTCCGGTTCTCTATTAAAAGGAGGCCTTAATATCCCTAGGTTCCAATAGGACCCCGCTGCCACGGGAGGGTAGGACAAAAGATGTCATGCAAGTTCTTTTCCATAAGCATGTATGACTCTATATGGAATACATGCCTACATTACATTGATGAATTGGAGCTAGTTCTGTGTCACCATATGTTATGACTGTTACATGATGAACCGCATCCGGCATAATTATCCATCACTGATCCGGTGCCTACGAGTTTTCATATACTGGTTTACGCTTATTTACTTTTCCGCTGCTACTGTTACAATCACTACAAAATACCAAAAACATTACTTTTGTTGTCTTTACTTTTGTTGCCGCTACCACCACTATCATATTACTTTGCTACTAAACACTTTGCTGCAGATACTAAGTTTCCAGGTGTGGTTGAATTGACAACTCAGCTGCTAATACTTGAGAATATTCTTTGGCTCCCCTTGTGTCGAGTCAATAAATTTGGGTTGAATACTCTACCCTCAAAAGCTATTGCGATCCCCTATACTTGTGGGTTATCAAGACTAATTTCTGGCGCTGTTGCCGGGGAGCATTGCTCTATTCTTTGAGTCACTTGGGATTTATATCTGCTGGACACTATGAAGAACTTGAGAGATCCAAAAACCAAGATCTATGCCCCAACTACGAGGGCAGGTAAGGAACTGCCATCTAGCTCTGCACTTGATTCACCTTCTATTATGAGTAAGTTTGTGACACCTACATCTGCTTCTGCTATTCGTTCTGATATGTCGCATGTTATTGATGATGCCACTTCTGCTGTGCATGATACTTATGATGAAACTGCTTCTATGCCTGATACTACTGTGCCCCTTAGTGAATTTCTTGATGAACAAATTGCTAGGGCTAGAGAAAAAGAAATTATTGAATCTGAATACGATGATGATAGTGATGATGAAAATATGCATGTTATTCCTGAGGGTTATCTTTTTTATATGGAATCTTCTGCCGCTATTTTTGCTTGCAAAGATAGATATGAGCTTAAGAGGTTATTAATTAAATGCAACAAAGAATCACTTAGAGATAAAATGAGACCTGACACTGCTTTTGCTACTTCACCTATATGCGTTCCTGATAAGGATTATGAATTCTCTGTTGATCCTAATATAATTACTTTAGTTGAATCTGATCCGTTTTATGGCTATGAATCTGAAACTGTTGTGGCACATCTTACTAAGTTAAATGATATAGCTGCCCTGTTCACTAATGATGAGAGATCGCATTACTTTATATACTCAAAATATTTCCATTCTCATTAAAGGGTGATGCTAAGATATGGTTTAATTCTCTTGATCTTGGTTGTGTGCGTAGTCCTAGGATATGATTTATTACTTCTCTGCTAAATATTTCCCTGCTCATAAGAAACAAGCTGCTTTGAGGGAAATATACAACTTCGTGCAAATTAAAGAAGAGAGTCTCCCACAAGCTTGGGGGAGGCTTCTCAAGTTACTTAATGCTTTGCCTGATCATCCTCTTAAGAAACCTGAAATACTTGATATCTTTTATAATGGACTAACCGATGCTTCTAGAGATTACCTGGATAGTTGTGCTAGTTCTCTTTTTAGGGAAAGAACACCAGATGAAGCTGAAATTCTATTGAATAATATGTTGACAAATTAAAATAATTGGGCACCTCCTGAGCCAGCTCCTGAGCCATCTCCTGCTCCAATTACTGAGCCTATTCCTAAACCAACTCCGGAGAAGAGAGGTGTTTTATTTCTCAGTCCCGAAGATATGCAAGAGGCAAAGAAATCTATGAAAGAAAAAGGTATTAAAGCTGAAGACGTTGAGAATTTACCTCCTATTGAAGAAATACATGGTCTTAATATACCGCCTGTTGAAGAAACATATGATCTCAATTATTTATTCACTGAAGAACCTCCTGATCCCGATATCCCGACACAGGTAGTAAAGGTAAATTCTCTCTATAGATATGATAAAGCTGAAGTCCCTCCTACTAAAATTGCTAGTCAATGCTTGGATGAGTTTGATAACTTTATGTATAAGCAAGACGACTTCAATGCTTATTTTGGTAGACAATTAAAAGAAAATGCTTATATGATTAGACGCTTGGGTGATTATATGGCTAATATTAAAGGTGAACTTAAACTTGTTAGCAAACATGCTTCTATGGTTACCACTCAAGTAGAACAAGTACTTAAGGCTCAAAAAGAAGTGCTTAATGAAATGAATAATAAGAAAAATGATTATGCTGTTAGAGTGGCTACTAGAACTGGTAGAATGACTCAGGAACCTTTTATCCTGAAGGCCACCCTAAGAGAATCGAGCAAGATTCTCAAAGAAATAATATTGATGTTCCTAGTTCTTCTAAAAAGAAGAAGAAGAAAAATGATAGAACTGTGCAAACTTCTAGTGAACCTATTGCTGAACCACCTGATAATCCAAATGATATATCTTTTTCTGATGCTGAAACACAATCTGGTAATGAACATGAACCTAGTAAAAATATTAATGATGATGTTCATGATGATGCTCAACCTAGTAATGATAACGATGTAGAAATTGAACCTGCTGTTGATCTTGATAACCCACAATCAAAGAATCAACATTATGATAAAAGAGACTCTGTTGCTAGGAAACATGGTAAAGAAAGGGAACCTTGGGTTCAGAAACCCATGGTCGGTGTCAAAACCGGCGGATCTCGGGTAAGGGGTCCCGAACTGTGCGTATAGGCCGGATGGTAACAGGAGGCAGGGGACACAATGTTATACCCAGGTTCGGGCGAGGTAAAACCCTACGTCCTGCTTGATTAATATTGATGATATGGGTAGTACAAGAGTAGATCTACCACGAGATCGGAGAGGCTAAACCCTAGAAGCTGTTGGGGAATGTAGTAATTTCAAAAAAATCCTACGCACACGCAAGATCATGGTGATGCATAGCAACGAGAGAGGAGAGTGTTGTCTACGTACCCTCGTAGACCGAAAGCGGAAGCGTTAGCACAACACGGTTGATGTAGTCGTATGTCTTCACGGCCCGACTGATCAAGCACCGAAACTACGGCACCTCTGAGTTCTAGCACACGTTCAGCTCAATGACGATCCCCGGACTCCGATCTAGCAGAATGTCGGGGAAGAGTTCCGTCAGCACGACGGCGTGGTGACGATCTTGATGTTCTACTGTCGCAGGGCTTCGCCTAAGCACCGCTACAATATTATCGAGGATTATGGTGGAAGGGGGCACCGCACACGGCTAAGAGATCAATGATCAATTGTTGTGTCTTTGGGGTGCCCCCCTGCACCCGTATATAAAGGAGCAAGGGAGGAGGAGGCCGGCCCTAGGAGGGGGCGCGCCAAGTGTGGAGTCCTACTAGGACTCCCTAGTCCTAGTAGGATTCCACCTCCCATATGGAATAGGAAAAGAGGAAGGGAAAGGAGAAGGAAGGAAGGGGGCGCCCCCCTTCCCTAGTCCAATTCGGACCAGACCAAGGGGAGGGGTGCGGCCACCCTTGAGGCCCTTTTCCCTCTTTCCCGTATGGCCCAATAAGGCCCAATACATATTCCCGTAACTCTCCGGTACTCCGAAAAATACCCGAATCACTCGGAACCTTTCCGATGTCCGAATATAGTCGTCCAATATATCGATCTTTACGTCTCGACCATTTCAAGACTCCTCGTCATGTCCCCGATCTCATCCGAGACTCCGAACTCCTTCGGTACATCAAAACTCATAAACTCATAATATAACTATCATCGAAACCTTAACCGTGCGGACCCTACGGGTTCGAGAACAATGTAGACATGACCGAGACACGTCTCCGGTCAATAACCAATAGCGGAACCTGGATGCTCATATTGGCTCTCACATATTCTATGAAGATCTTTATCGGTCAGACCACATAACAACATACGTTGTTCCCTTTGTCGTTGGTATGTTACTTGCCCGAGATTCGATCATCGGTATCTCAATACCTAGTTCAATCTCGTTACCGGCAAGTCTCTTTACTCGTTCCGTAGTACATCATCCTGCAACTAACTCATTAGTTGCAATGCTTGCAAGGCTTAAGTGATGTGCATTACAGAGAGGGCCCAGAGATACCTCTTCGACAATCGGAGTGACAAATCCTAATCTCGAAATACGCTAACCTAACAAGTACCTTCGGAGACACCTGTAGAGCACCTTTATAATCCCCCAGTTACGTTGTGATGTTTGGTGGCACACAAAGTGTTCCTCCGATAAACGGGAGTTGCATAATCTCATAGTCATAGGAACATGTATAAGTCATGAAGAAAGCAATAGCAACAAACTAAACGATCAAGTGCTATGCTAACGGAATGGGTCAAGTCAATCACATCATTCTCCTAATGATGTGATCCCGTTAATCAAATGACAACTCATGTCTATGGTTAGGAAACATAACTATCTTTGATCAACGAGCTAGTCAAGTAGAGGCATACTAGTGACACTCTGTTTGTCAATGTATTCACACATGTATTATGTTTCCGGTTAATAAAATGCTAGCATGAATAATAAACATTTATCATGATATAAGGAAATAAATAATAACTTTATTATTGCCTCTAGGGCATATTTCCTTCAGAAGCTAGCCTATGGTATGATTGTATGTTGTGGTTGTTGTCCTACAGACTAAAACCCTTCGGTTTATATAGACACCGGAGAGGGTTAGGGTTACACAAGGTCGGTTAGAAAGGAGGAGATATCCATATCTGTATTGCCTAGCTTGCCTTCCATGCTAAGTAGAGTCCCATCCGGACATAAGACGAAGTCTTCAATCTTGTATCTTCATAGTCTAACAGTCCGGCCAATGGAGATAGTCCGGCTGTCCGGAGACCCCCTAATCCAGGACTCCCTCAGTAGCCCCTGAACCAGGCTTCAATGACGATGAGTTTGGCGCGTAGTATTGTCTTCGGCATTGCAACGCGGGTTCCTTCTCCGAATACATCACAGAAGAATTTGAATACGAGGATAGTGTCCGACCCTGCAAAATAAGTTCCACATACCACCGTAGAGAGAATTAATATTTTCGCAAATCCAATTTGCTGACTTGTTTTGGCAGCATGACGTTATGTCATTGCCCGGTGATTATTCGAACCGTTTTTCTTCAACCAGCTCCACACATAACGCGAGGCGGTTTCTTGACACGTCTTGTCAAAGCAGAGATCGTGTTCCCCCAATTACGGGATTCTAATTAATGCAGTCGTGAGTAACCCAACCATGTCTAGGACTCCTAGATTATAGGCAAGTCCTAAACGGCTACGGAGAGGATGCTTGATATTCACCCTCTTTATAAAGGGACAAGGTTTTCGCTTTTTCCCTCTCGTGCTCAATCGAACCCTTCCCCCGCCTCAAGTTCCAACACCCAAAGCCCAGGTTAGGTGCTCCAGATCTTCAATCATGTACGGATCTAGCCTTCAAGTCCGATGGATGCCCTCCTCCGTGATGGAAGAGGACATCAAGAAGTTGAGGGAGGCCAGATACCTGACCGCCGAGGTTTCGCATCGGCTACCTGCTCGAGGGCAGGTCGTCCCTACTCCCGAACCCAACGAGAATGTCGTGTTCGTCTCCCACTTCCTCCGAGGCCTAGGCCTCACTCTGGATCCCTTCGTGAGGGGTTTGATGTTCTATTACGAGCTAGATTTCCACGATCTAGCTCCGGACTCCTTTCTCCACATCTCGACATTTATTGTCGTGTGTGAGGCCTTCCTCCGCATTACCCCTCACTTTGGCCTGTGGCTCAAGACCTTTGAAGTGAAGCCGAAGATGATTGAGGGGCAACATGCAGCGTGCGGAGGTGCATCAATAGGCAAGATGGCAGGAGCTCCATGGCCGAAAGGTTCCTTTCCAGAGGTGTCCGAATTATGGAAACGAGAGTGGTTTTACGTCACGGCTCCCACAAGTGCCAAGTGGGCGGCTGCCCCCGCTTTCCGCTGGGGCCCGCACCACAACTAATGTCATGGATTAGCAGAGGTCTGAGCTGGGGTCCAGCCAAGGACGTGCCTATACTACAAAGCCGCATTCGAGATCTCTTCGAGGGAGATTTTAATTTGGTCGTGGTAATACAAGTTATGCTAGTTCGTCAAGTCTAGCCTTGCAAACACCGGCCCCTTCGCTTGTGGGAGTTCAACCCAGAAGGACCGCATGCCATTCAAAGTTTCCTCGGCCTGACGCATGAGGAGATGTACAAGTCATTCTTCGGACCTCAAATAGAGTGTCCGGATACTACCGAGGACGTGGGCCTGAGCAGTAACCGCGCCGCCGAACAAGTAAGAAATCCTCTAGCCGAACACACTGTTTTTATTCATCATGAAGTTATTTCTGAGAGTTTGCTCTTTGACCAGGACTAGATAACAAAGGCGAAGATGATTCGGTGTTTGGCCCCCCTCCCTGAGGGTTTGGAAAATCCGGTATTAGAAAAGATGCTCGAGCTCGCACCTGGCCCGGAGCCCTCGAAGGAAGATACGAGGGGGGATAATATGGGCGGACGCGGGCCCCCATCGCTGCCAGTTCCAACCGAGGGAATGAGCGTCTCCATGAAGGAGGATAACCGGGGGAGGAAAAGGACTGCTTCCGAGGATCAGGAAGCCGAGGCCTCCAAACGGGAGAAGAAGTCTCCCAGAGAGGGTCCTGCCTCGGGGGGTACCTTTGCCGCACAAAGTCCGCGTGGGGATCAGCCCTCCAACGAGTTGTAAGTGATCCAAAATACTTTAATAGTGAAGGTATACTATCTTTTTTCTAAGAAAATAACCACCACATATATCTTGCAGTTCGGACCTTAGCCCCTCTCAGCTGAGCTCGTCTTCGGGGGATCTTCTTCCAGAGATGATGGAGAGCGAAACGCCTCCCCCGGACTCCTCCGCTCAAGAAGAGGGCGACCCTGAAGTGTCGTCATGGAGGGCCTCTCCGGATCCAGTGAGGCCAGAAGATAATCCCATAGACCCCCGAAGTCCCCAGCGTCCGGCTCCCGAAGAGAGCAAACAAAAGAGTCTGGCACCGTCTGGTATGCGGTCGAACGTTCTGAGGGAGCTGGTGGGGCGAGCGGCCATCTCAGAAGAACACCGTACGCTGATGGGTACGGTGATGGAGAGAATTTCGTCCGCCGAAAGCGGCTTACATGAAGCCTTTATGAGTCTACTGGTATGCTTTGAGGTACGTGAGATAATATGTGATAGTACCGCACATGTTAGGTGTGCCCTATGTAGATAGTAGCCCCTGAGACTCTGGTTGTCGTCGAGAACGGCGGCGAACAGAGGATCATAGTCCCAGGCAATAACCAGACTGCCCTTATGTGCAGGTTGTGGAAGCTCCGGTGGCTAGCCGGACTAGTGAGTTTGCCGAATTAAAACGGCAAATGGATGCGGCAGACGCCGACATCGAGCTTGTTAACAAGAGGCTCGATGAGGCACACGGTAAGTATTATTATCTGGTGAACGCCGCATAGTAAGAGCAGCATGATGCCAGTATCTTTAATATGGTGTGACTGCAGATGGAGCTGCCACCGTGGAAACCTTGCGGTCAGAACTTGCCCGAGCCAAGGAACAAGCGAGGATTAGTAATGCGGCTGCTTTGAAGGCGGCCGGAGAGTTGAAAGCTGAGAAGGCCGCACATTCCGAGAGCCAAGAGAAGATGGCCAAGATGGCCGTAGAATTAGAAGACACTACCGACCGTTGCCGGCTCCTTGAAAAAGAAAACCGAGCGAAGGCAACAGACCTTGAGAAGGCCACGATGGCGGACAAAGACACCCACTCTGCTATGAGAGCGAAAAAGGAGGAGCCGCAGGAAGCCGGGGATATTGCGGCTGGGAAGCCCTTCATGCTACGGAGGAAGTTCGAAGATCCACGGTATGCCCCACTGGACCGGCTGTGGAGTTCAACAGGTGTATATGGACTTGGCGGCGAGCGCTGCCGATGCGGCCAAATACTTCCAAGGTCAAATAGATCATGAAGTGGACAAGATGTTCTGGTTGCAATTCAACGTTCCAGAGCGTCCGCTTCCATCGACTGATCAGCTAGCCGAATGGGCCGAACTAAATAGGTTGTCCGGACTTGCCATGACGTCTGTCATGGATCAGCTATGGCCAGAAAAGCCAAAGCCGAACAACTACTTCAGTTTAGTGCAGCGGTTCCTTGGTGTGGTGCCGCAAATTAATGCGATGAAGAGGTCGGCATGCATAGAAGGCTCGCGGATGGCCCTTGCCCGTGTTAAAGCATACTGGGTGGAGATGGATGCTACCGTTGTTGCGGCGCAGGGTTCGGCCATTGGCCGACTGGCTGCCGAGAACTATTTCGAGGAGGTTCTCGAGGGTGCTCGTTTGATAGAGGCCCAGTGCTCGAAGAATATTATGTTTGAGTGACATGTATTCCCATTGTAAACACAATGTTTTTATGAAATTTTATAAGGCTGTGTTTATACTTTTGCCCGAAAGTAATATGATGCCTCCTGTGCGGCCGTTTATGTATACATGTGTATAACCTGAAAGATTGCAGTCGTTGGCTTCAGCCCCACGCATATAATGCGGAGGTGTTCGCAAAAAACGCGGGTTCACACTTAACCCAACGTCTTGGTCCTATTAAGGAGGTGATAGCGCAGCGAACGAGGCAACTGGACTATAGTGCTTTAACACTTTCACTTAGCCATAGGAGTTTGATAATGGGGCTACTAGATAGCCCCTGGTGGCTCCGCACTCTCCCGATCTCGGGGTGCGTACATGCTTGGCCAGAAAATGGCCCTTCGTTAAGGCGGAGGAATTCTAACATTCCGATAGGTCATCGAGTGGTTGACCGGTCTCACGCTATATCATGACAGTTAGTTTTCGGCTTTCTCTACTAAGGTGCTCGTCCGGATGAACCAGAGCACAATCGCAGTAGTTCTCCTGGTGCTGCCTTAGCCGATAAAGCGGAACGTAAGGCACCAAAACACAGGAGCCGGGCAAACCCAACATTTGACCAAAGACAATGATTCGGAGCGGATGCATATAAGGCCAAACTCGCGACGCCGAACACTCCCTAAGGTGTTCGGTCTTTATGGTATAAACCGGGCCTAAATAGTGCCTTTTGTAAGGATCCCCTTATGTCCAGGTACATGCATTATTCTGACGTGGCCACATGCCAAGACGTCAGCATCCTTCTCAATTGTGCTGAGAATTCGGTGGATGTGTATCAACAAGAACAGTAAAAAAGGTTTACACAGGGTCTTAATCTGAAAAGAATCCTTGGAACGGGTCCCTGCTGCACGTCTGCGCCTGTGTCTCCGTTGTGCCGTATCCTGGACGGGTGTAGCACGATGATCATCTGTAAAAGAGAGGAACTTAGGTGAAAAAGTTGTCGTGCAAAAAGATAGTTTTTAAAGAAACCATGTATAATTCAAGATGAGTAAAAATTGCCACTTGTCTTCGCGCGTTGAGCCCCTTGTGATTGTAATAGGGGTGTGACCGGTATGAATTACATATAGCTGCGCCGGACTCGTCTAACCGTGTCCGTGGTCTTGACGACCTGTTAAATGCTTTAGTTGGTGAGGCCGTTTTTAGTGTGCGGCTGCCAAGGCAGCCGCACTCTCTTCGGCGCGCAAAGATCGCTTAATACTTCCGCTCACTGTAATGATGCTACATGGGCTGGGCATCTTGAGTGTGAGGGAAGCGTAGTGCGGTATTGCATTAAAGCGAGCGAAAGCTTCGCATTCAAGTAGTGTTTGATAGCCACTTTGGAACGGAGCGATGTGGAAGGTTAAATGTTCGCTACGGAAGTTATTGGGGAAGCCGAATATAACCTTTAGTAGCAGGGAGCCCATGCAATGAGCCCCTGGGCCTGGCGTTACTCCTTTAAAGGTAGTATTGCTATGGCAAATTTTCGTTGGGTCTATCCCCATTTCGCGGATTGTGTCCTGGTATATCAGGTTTAGACTGTTGCCACCGTCCATCAGGACTCGTGTGAAGTGGTATCCGTCAGTTATTGGGTCTAATACCAGGGCAGCCCATCCTGCACGCCGGATACTTGCTGAGTAATCACGATGGTCGAAAGTGATCGGTTGAGACGACCAGTGGCAGGACTCCGCGGTGATTGGCCCTTGGGCATATTTTTCTGGGAGTGCCGTTTTGTGTTCTCCCCTTGATCACGTGTAACATGTTTACTATTTTGACTTCTGGTGGAAATTTCTTTTGTTCCCCAGTGTCTTGCTTGAGAGGCTCATCCTCGTCTTCGCTTGGTGTATCCTCCCCCTTGTGTACGGCATTGAGCTTGCCGGACTGCCTGAAGATCCAACATTCTCTGTGGGTATGATTAGCGGGTTTACCAGGGGTGCTATGGATCTGACATATTTGGTCCAGAATTTTGTTTAGGCTGGACAGTTCGTCTCTGGCGCCTTTAGAGGGCGGCTTTTGCTGACCTGGCCAAGAGCTTTTGAATCCGGCGTTTACTGTCGTGCTCTTCGTGCTGTCTTCTTTATTCCGGTGTTTGTTATTGTTGTTGCGCCGTGATTTCCCATTTCCATCTCTAACTTTGGATGTACTGGGGTCGCTGGTGCTGCATCTGGCTAGCCAGCTATCCTCACCCACGCAAAAGCGGGTCATGAGGCTTGTTAATGCTGCCATTGTTCTCGGCTTTTCTTGGTCGAGGTGTTTGGAAAGCCATTCGTCACGGACGCTATGCTTAAAAGCTGCCAAGGCTTCGGCGTCCGGATAGTCGAAAATTTGGTTCTTTTTAGTAAGAAACCTGTTCCAAAGCTTTCGGGCTGACTCTCCGGGCTGTTGAGTTATATGACTCAAATCATCCGCGTCCGGAGGTCGGACATAAGTCCCTTGAAAATTTGCCCGAAAGGCGTCTTCGAGCTCTTCCCAACTTCCAATGGAGCTTTCGGGGAGGCTCTTAAGCCAGTGCCGAGCTGGCCCTTTGAGTTTGAGGGGTAAATACTTAATGGCGTGGAGATCATCTCCCCGAGCCATGTGGATATGGAGGATATAGTCCTCAATCTAGACCCCAGGGTTTGTTGTTCCATCGTATGCCTCTATGTGTACGGGTTTGAATCCCTCTAGAAATTCATGGTCCAGCACCTCATCGGTGAAACATAGGGGGTGTGCGGCACCCCTATATCTGGGTGTACCGCGTTGTCCGGATGTTTGTTGTGTTGCATCGTATGCTGGAGCACGCTTGCGTGGTCCATAGATGGATCTGGTTTCGCCGTCCTTTTGATGCGAGCCCTCACGTAGACCGCGTTTGGCTTATGTGTGGCGTTGCTTGCCGCTTTTATGTTGGCCGTGAGGTCGTCTATCCGGCCAGATGGCTGTTTTAATTTTTGGTTGTGGGGGGTCTAAGGCCTCCTCATCGAATTCAGGTAGCAACTTCCGCTTTGGGTAGCTCTTGGTGGGGTGATTTCCGCTGTACCTCGCTGCTGTGTTGAGTACTTTACTCCATCTGATTTGGATTGTGTCCTGCGCAGCCTTGAGCCTTTGCTTCTGCTTTTTCAGACTCCACGCGGTGGCAACAAGCCTTTGATGGGCATTCTGCTGCTCCGGGTGCCTGTCCGGCGTTATGTCGTCCAGACTATTATCTTTGACAGAAGTGGTTTGTTCAGTTTGATTCTCCGTATTGCCATGGTCCGGCGGTGGTTCGCCCTGCTCCAACGCTGGGTCTGTATGATCGTTATTTCTGCCGAGGCGGGATTTGGGGCGGTGCTTACGCCGCCGCTTTGACTGCTTCTCGAGGGGACAAGCCTTCGTAGCGTCCTTCCGTTCCTCGTCGTCATCTTCTTTTGGTGTGTCCACCATGTATACGTTATATGATGAGGTGGCTTTCCAGTGCCCTATAGGCGCTGGTTCATGTTCGTCTCCTACATCGTCATCCATACCGTCGATGTCTTCGGAGTCGAAGTCGAGCATGTCGGTTAAATCATCGAAAGTGGCTACAAAGTGGGTGGTGGGTGGGCATCGAATTTCTTCGTCGTCCGCATCCCAATCCTGTTGGCCATAATCCGGCCAGGGCTCTCCTGACAAAGAGAGAGACCTTAGTGAATTCATAATGTCGCCGAAGGGCGAGTGCTGGAAGATATCCGCGGCAGTGAATTCCATGATCGGCGCCCAATCGGATTCGATTAGTGGGGGCGCGGGAAGTTCGGAGTCCGAAAGAGAGTCCGACACCTTGGAGTCACGGGCTGCGCAGAGGATTAGGCTGGTGTTCGGCTCGATCGCCGTTGAGACTGCAGCCCCTGAGGCGGTGTCTAGCCATCCATCCTCAATTGGCGCAGTTGGCTCCGAGCTAAGGGTCGGAGCTGACGCGGGCGCGGCCTCTGGGGTATTGTTCGGCGGCAGAGCTAGGTCATACCCATCGTGACAGTGCGGCGCACCCAGCTGTGGCTCGAATCCGTCGAAGATCAAGTCTCCGCGGATGTCGGCCGTGTAGTTCAAACTTCCAAATCTGACCTGATGGCCAGGGGCGTAGGTTTCAATCTGCTCCAGATGGCCAAGCGAATTAGCCCGCAGTGCAAAGCCGCCGAATACGAAGATCTGTCCGGGGAGAAAAGTCTTACCCTGGACCGCATCACTATCGATGATAGTAGGATCCATCAAGCCTAACGGCGACGACACAGAAGAACTCTCAATGAAGGCACCAATGTCGGTGTCAAAACCGGTGGATCTCGGGTAGGGGGTCCCGAACTGTGCGTCTAGGCCGGATGGTAACAGGAGGCAGGGGACACAATGTTTTACCCAGGTTCGAGCCCTCTTGATGGAGGTAAAACCCTACGTCCTGCTTGATTAATATTGATGATATGGGTAGTACAAGAGTAGATCTACCACGAGATCGGAGAGGCTAAACCCTAGAAGCTAGCCTATGGTATGATTATATGTTGTGGTTGTTGTCCTACGGACTAAAACCCTTCGGTTTATATAGACACCGGAGAGGGTTAGGGTTACACAAGGTCGGTTACAAAGGAGGAGATATCCATATCCGGATTGCCTAGCTTGCCTTCCACGCTAAGTAGAGTCCCATCCGGACACGAGACGAAGTCTTCAATCTTGTATCTTCATAGTCTAACAGTCTGGCCAATGGAGATAGTCCGGCTGTCCGGAGACCCCCTAATCCAGGACTCCCTCACCCATGCCTTTTCCTCTGAAACCATCCAAGAAAAAGGATGATGAGGATTTTGAGCGCTTTGCTGAAATGATTAGGCCTATCTTTTTGTGTATGAGATTAACTGATGTGCTCAAAACAAATCCTTATGCTAAATATATGAAGGATATCATTACTAATAAAAGAAAGATACCGGAAGCTAAAATTTCCACCATGCTTGCTAATTATACTTTTAAGGGTGGAATACCAAAGAAACTCGGAGACCCCGGAGTACCTACTATACCTTGCTCCATTAAAAGAAATTATATTAAAACTGCTTTATGTGATCTTGGAGCCGGTGTTAGTGTTATGCCTCTCTCTTTATATCGTAGACTTGACTTGAAAAAGCTGACACCTACCGAAATATCTTTGCAAATGGCTGATAAATCAACTGCTATACCTGTTGGTATTTGTGAGGATGTGCCTGTTGTGGTTGCAAACGTTACTATTTTAACGGACTTTGTTATTCTTGATATTCGCGAGGATGATAGTATGTCTATTATTCTTGGAAGACCTTTTCTTAATACTGCAGAGGCTGTTATTGGTTGCAACAAAGGCAATGTCACTTTTCATGTTAATGGTAATGAGCATATGGTACACTTTCCGAGGAAACAACCTCAAGTTCATAGTATCAACTCTATTGGAAAAATTCCATCGATTATATTTGGAGGTTTTGAATTTCCTCTACCAACTGTCAAAAAGAAATATGATATTCTTATTATTGGGGATGTGCATATCCCCGTTGAGGTAACTTAGTGTTATTCGAAATTTCTCCGGTTTCATGATTATCGGAATGAGTTTGTTAACAAGACTTGATCAACCTTGTTAGTGGATTCTTTTTGATGAGCATGAGATGGATGAAACTAGAGGCACAAACTTCTGTACCCACTTTTACTTTCTGTTATTTATATTAAATAAAGTAAAAATAGTATTTTTCTGTCTGTTTCCTGACTTATCCGTGCAATATAAAAATATCCCGAAAATAAAAGTCCTCAGAATGACATGCCAATTTAATATGATTTTTTCGGGAATATTTGAGGATTTACTGTGCAAAAATTACCGCGGGAGGAGCTGCCACCTGGCCACGAGGGTGGTGGGCGCCCCCCCCTATAGGGCGTGCCCCTAGCCTCGTGGGCCCACAGTGGCCCTCCTCCACTTATCCCAGCACCCATCTTCTTCCTCTATCTCACACAAACCCGAAAAACCAACTCAAGCACGAGTTCCAGCCACTTTTGCTGTGATTTTCGATCTCCTTGCTCAAAGCACCTCTCGCAAAACTGCTTGGGGAGATTGTTCCTTGGTATGTGACTCCTCCATAGGTCCAATTATTTTTGTTATAGTGCCTTATTCTTTGCAAATTTGTGCTGCATAGGTGACCATGTTCTTGAGCTTGCATGTCAAATTTATATGGTTCCAAGTAGTTCTAATGCTTGATATAGGCTCTAGGCACTTGTAGGAGTAGTTTCTATCAATTTTATTGAAGTTGGTTCACTTTTGTTTGAAGTTACTAAAAATTTCAGATTTTTTCAGAGAAAAACAATATGTTTCGGAAGATGTTCCAAGGTGGTTCCTCTAAGAAGCAAGGACCCAGGATTGCTATGCGCGATGCTGACGAGGATCCACCAAGAGACGCTCCAGTACGGCCTTGCGAATGGCCGTCTGAAAATTTTATGGACCGTGCGGGAATTAAAGAAGAATTCAAAGCATATTTGCGCAATGCCGGTATTGAAGATTTTTAGGCTAACAAATGCCCCCAGTATCATGATCTCACAAGTTCATTTGTGAGGAGGTTTGAGTATTCATCTTCGCGTAATTCTCCTTCAGTCATGTTTGATCTTTATGACAAATCTTATACCATGGACCTAGAGGATTTCACTTCCTCTTGCGAACTTCCATCATGGGGAAGTATTAGGGATCCCCCTAAATCTGAATTTAGAAACTTTCTTGCTAGTATAACTGTGGGGGAATCCAGAGACATAACGCAGGCTACCATAGGGAGCATTCACTTTCCTGCTATACATTATTTTGCTCTCTTCATCGGCAGATGCATAAATGCTAAGGATGAAGCATGTCACATGTGTGTCCCTGATCTCAGCATTCTTAGGAGTGCTATGTTAGGAGACCAATATTATCATATGGGAGCCATTGTAGCTCGTAGGTTGCATCATAATAGACATAATGGAGATTTCTTTGGAGGAATTTATGCAACCCGCTTAGCTCATTTTCTTGAAATAGACATTCGTGAGGGTGATATGGAGTTGCCTCCTGCATATTTAGATTATAACTCTATGGCTTCGCACCAGTTTGTCGAGAGGCCTGAATCACCTCTCTTATATCGCTTAATTTTTTATAAACGATGTGTTTTCCGTATTACTCTCCCTGCTCCTGCCTTCTTTGATTCACAGACAAAAGGAAGATATGTTATTACCAGAGAGGAGGCAGAAGAGTACGAGAGGAGAGCGGAGGCAGCCCGACTCCATGCTGCAGCTCAGCAGGCGATAACCGCTGCACATCAGTATGATCCCAACTATCCTTCCTCATCACAGTACGACCCCAACAACTATTATTATGGATATCCGCCAGGCCAGCCGTGGCCATAGACCAACTTAGGCCAAAAGCCTAAGCTTGGGGGAGTATGTATTTCTCACCGACATTACATTTATGTTCACACACACTTCTTGCTAGATGTCGGTGCTCATACTTTTTCACTATAATACCCATGCTAGTTTACTTTCCTTTTCCTACTTTCTTCCTGTGTGTTTGTTAAAACTTAAGAAAAAAACCAAAAAAATTAGTAGTAGTTTATTTTTCAGCTGTAGTAGTAATAATTAAAAAGAAAACCCAAAAATATTTCCCGTTCTTCTTTTGCTTGTTGGGAGCTTTCCCGTGTAAATAGTTTTATTTCTTTTCTTTTATTTTGGGGTCAGTAGGAGAAGACCATGATTAAATTGTTGAAGTGGCTCTTATATGCATTATTGTTGATTTAACCCAGAGCCCATATTGCCTTGTCTTCTCCTGTTTATTGAATGCTCGCGGATTCCAGCTTAGTCCAATGCACGTGCACTCTTATTATTATTCACACTGTTCGGTCGTGCAAGTGAAAGGCAATTATGATGATATATGGTGGACTGACTGAGATGAGAAAAGCTGGTATGAACTCGACCTCTTTTGTTTTTTTAAATATGATGAGTCCCTCGTTCTTGATTCAGCTTATTATGAATAAACATGTTTGCAATGACAATTAGAGATCATAGTTGCTTGTGCCATGCTTGATTAGCTATGAGTTATAATGATTTACCTTGTGTGCCAACATGCTATTGAGATGATTATGATGTGGTATGATGGGGTGGTATCCTCCTTTGAATGATTTAAGTGACTTGACTTGGCACATGTTCACGCATGTAGTTGAAACAAAATCAACATAGCCTTCATGATATTTATGTTCATGGTGGATTATATCCTACTCATGCTTGCATCCAATGTTTATTAATTTTAATGCATGTACATGGCTGTTGTCACTCTCTAGTTGGCTTCCCAGTCTTTTGCCAGCCTTCACCTGTACTAAGCGGGAATACTGCTTGTGCATCCAATCCCTTAAACCCCAAAGTTATTCCAGATGAGTCCACCATACCTTCCTATATGCGGTATCTACCTGCCATTACAAGTAAATTTGTATGTGCCAAACTCTAAACCTTCAAATAAACATGATGTTTTGTATGCTCGAATAGCTCATGTATCAACAAAGGTTGTCCTTATCTTCCGTGTTAGGCGGGTTATTCTCAAGAGGAGTGGACTCCGCTCCTCACTCACGAGAAAATGGCTGGTCACTGGGATGCCCGGTCCCATGCTTTATGCAAACTAAATCAAAATTAATTTCAAACAAAACTTCCCCTGGGACCTGATGTATGTTGGAGGCACTCGTTGTTTTGAGCAAGCCATGGATTGATGCTTGCTGGTGGAGGGGGAGTATAAACTTTACCATTCTGTTTGGGAACCGCCTATAATGTGTTTAGCATGGAAGATATCGCCATCTCTTAGTTGTTACGTTGACAATGAAAGTATACCGCTCAAAATACAATTTATCTCTATTGCAAAACCGAGCTCTGGCACCTCTACAAATCCCTGCTTCCCTCTGCGAAGGGCCTATCCATTTACTTTTATGTTGAGTCATCACCCTCTTATTAAAAAGCACTAGCTGGAGAGCGCAGCCGTCATTTGCATTCATCATTGTTAATTTATATTGGGTATGACTATGATTGGATCTCTTTTACCATGAATTACAATGTCTAGTCAGTCCTTGATCTTTAAAGGTGCTCTGCATTTATGTTTTGCGGTCTCAGAAAGGGCTAGTGAGATACCATCTTGTTATATCATATTACGATTGTTTTGAGAAAGTGTTGTCATCCGAGATTTATTATTATGGCTTGCTAGTTGATTACGCTATTGATATGAGTAATTGTGAGACCCGAGAATTATTGCAAATGTGGTTAGTTATGATCTATGCTGAAAACTTGAATGCTTGCTTGACATAGTTACAACAAGAAGAGCAAACAGAGTTTGTAAAAGTTTTTCTTTATTTCTTCCAGTTTTTCAACTGAATTGCTTGAGGACAAGCAAGGGTTTAAGCTTGGGGGAGTTGATACGTCTCCGTCGTATCTACTTTTCCAAACACTTTTGCCCTTGTTTTGGACTCTAACTTGTACGATTTGAATGGAACTAACCCGGACTGACGCTGTTTTCAGCAGAATTGCCATGATGTTGTTTTATGTGCAGAAAACAAATATTCTTGGAATGACCTGAAACTCCACGGAACATCTTAGAAAAAATAAAAAAATCCTCGCCAAAGATGAAGAACAGGGGGCCCACACCCTTCTCACGAGGGTGGGGGGCGCCCCCCCTAGGGCGCGCCCCCTACCTCGTGGGCCCCCTGTTGCGTCTCCGACTCCAACTCCACCTCCATATATTGAGTTTCAATGAGAAAAAAATCAGAGAGAAGAAATCATCGCATTTTACGATATGGAGCCGCCGCCAAGACCTAAAACCTCTCGGGTGGGCTGATCTGGAGTCCGTTCGGGGCTCTGGAGAGGGGGATTCATCGCCGTCGTCATCATCAACCATCCTCCATCACCAATTTCCTGGTGCTCACCGCCGTGCCTGAGTAATTCCATCGTAGGCTTGCTGGACGGTGATGGGTTGGATGAGATTTATCATGTAATCGAGTTAGTTTTGTTAGGGTTTGATCCCTGGTATCCATTATGTTCTGAGATTGATGTTGCTATGACTTTGCTATGCTTAATGCTTGTCACTAGGGCCCGAGTGCCATGATTTCAGATCTGAACCTATTATGTTTTCATGAATATATGTGAGTTCTGGATCCTATCTTGCAAGTCTATAGTCACCTACTATGTGTTATGATCCGGCAACCCCGAAGTGACAATAATCGGGACCACTCCCGGTGATGACCATAGTTTGAGGAGTTCATGTATTCACTATGTGCTAATGCTTTGTTTCGGTTCTCTATTGAAAGGAGGCCTTAATATCCCTTAGTTTCCAATAGGACCCCGCTGCCACGGGAGGGTAGGACAAAAGATGTCATGCAAGTTCTTTTCCATAAGCACGTATGACTATATACGGAATACATGCCTACATTACATTGATGAATTGGAGCTAGTTCTGTGTCATCCTATGTTATGACTGTTACATGATGAACCGCATCCGGCGTAATTATCCATCATTGATCCGGTGCCTACGAGTTTTCCTTTTACTGGTTTACGCTTATTTACTTTTCCGCTGCTACTGTTACAATCACTACAAAATACCAAAAACATTACTTTTGCTGTCTTTACTTTTGTTGCCGCTACCACCACTATCATATTACTTTCCTACTAAACACTTTGCTGCAGATACTAAGTTTCCAGGTGTGGTTGAATTGACAACTCAGATGCTAATACTTGAGAATATTCTTTGGCTCCCCTTGTGTCGAATCAATATATTTGGGTTGAATACTCTACCCTCGAAAGTTGTTGCGATCCCCTATACTTGTGGGTTATCAGTAGGTATGGTGGCTGTTTTGAGGAAGATATAAGGAGGTTTATGTGTGATAGAGTGTATCATATCACGGGGTTTGGATGCACCGGCGAACTTTGCACCAACTCTCAAGGTGAGAAAGGGCAATGCATGGTACCGAAGAGGCTAGCAATGATGGAAGGGTGAGAGTGCGTATAATCCATGGACTCAACATTAGTCATAAAGAACTCACATACTTATTGCAAAAATCTACACGTCATCAAAAACCAAGCACTATGTGCATGCTCCTAGGGGGATAGATTGGTAGGAAAAGACCATCGCTCGTCCCTGACCGCCACTCATAAGGAAGACAATCTAAGAACAGCTCATGTTTCAAATTTGTTACACAACGGTTATCATACGTGCATGCTACGGGACTTGCAAACTTCAACACAAGTATTTCTCAAATTCACAATTACTCAACTAGCACACTCTAATATCACCACCTTTATATCTCAAAAAAATTATCAAGTATCAAACTTCTCATAGTATTCAATGCACTTTCTATCATAGTTTTTGTGACTAATGTCGAGGACAAGCAGGAATTAAGCTTGGGGATGCTTGATACGTCTCCAACGTATCTATAATTTTTGATTGCTCCATGCTATTATATTATCTGTTTTGGATGTTAATGGGCTTTATTTTACACTTTTATATCATTTTTGGGACTAACCTACTAACCGGAGGCCCATCCCAAATTGCTATTTCTTTGCCTGTTTTAGAGTTTCACCGAAAAGGAATATCAAACAGAGTCCAAACGGAATGAAACCTTCGAGAACGTGATTTCCACAACAAACGTGATCCAGGAGACTTGGAGTGGGCGTCAAGAAACAATCGAGGAAGCCACGAGGCAGGGGGGCGCGCCTACCCCCCTGGGCGCGCCCTCCACCCTTGTGGGCCCCTCGTTTCTCCACTGACGTACTTCTTCCTCCTATACATATCCAAGTACCCCCCAAACATCCAGGAGCACCATGAAAACGTAATTCCATCGCCGCAACCTTCTGTACCCGAGAGATCCCATCTTGGGGCCTTTTTTGGAGCTCCGCCGGAGGGGGCATTGACCACGGAGGGCCTCTACATCAACTCCATGGCCTCTCCAGTGATGTGTGAGTAGTTTACTTCAGACCTTCGGGTCCATAGTTATTAGCTAGATGGCTTCTTATCTCTCTTTGGATCTAAATACAAAGTTCTCCTCAATCTTCTTGGAGATCTATTCGATGTAATCTTCTTTTGCGGTGTGTTTGTCGAGATCCGATGAATTGTGGGTTTATGATCAAGTTTATCTATGAACAATATTTGAATCTTCTCTGAATTCTTTTATGTATGATTGGTTTATATTTGCAAGTCTCTTTGAATTATCAGTTTGGTTTGGCCTACTAGATTGATCTTTCTTGCAATGGGAGAAGTGCTTAGCTTTGGCTTCAATCTTGCGGTGTACCCTTTCCCAGTGACAGCAGGGGCAGCAAGGCACGTATTGTATTGTTGCCATCGAGGATAAAAATATGGGGTTTATATCATATTGCATGAGTTTATCCCTCTACATCATGTCATCTTACTTAAAGCATTACTCTGTTCTTATGAACTTAATACTCTAGAAGCATGCTGGAGAGTGGTCGATGTGTGGAGTAATAGTAGTAGATGCAGAATCGTTTCGGTCTACTTGTCGCGGACGTGAATCGTGATGCCTATATACATGATCATACCAAGATATTCTCATAACTATGCTCAATTCTATCAATTGCTCGACAGTAATTCGTTTACCCACCATAATACTTATGCTCTTGAGAGAAGCCACTAGTGAAACCTATGGCCCCCGGGTCTGTCTTCCATCATATTAATCTTCCAACACTTAGTTATTTCTATTGCCGTTTATTTTACTTTGCATCTTTATTTCTCTTTATCATAAAAATACCAAAAATATTATCTTATCATATCTATCAGATCTCACTCTCGTAAGTGACCGTGAAGGGATTGACAACCCCTTTATCGCATTGGCTGCGAGGTTCTTATTTGTTTGTCTAGGTGCGTGGGACTCGAGCGTGATCTCCTACTGAATTGATACCTTGGTTCTCAAAAACTGAGGGAAATACTTACGCTACTTTATTGCATCACCCTTTCCTCTTCAAGGGAAAACCAATGCAGTGCTCAAGAGGTAGCATGCGCCAAGGGGGGAGTCCAACTAGGATTCCCAATCCTAGTTGGATTCCCTTTCCTATTCCAAGAGGGGGAAGGAGGGAAGGATAGGGAGAGGGAAAGGAAAGACGGGGCCGCACCCCTCCCCCTAGTCCAATTCGGGCAGCCTGGGGAGGCGCCACCTTGTGGCCTGCCCTCTCCTACTCCCTTATGGCCCATTAGGGCCCATGACTTCCCGGGGGGGGGGGGTTCTGGTAACCCCCCCGGTTCCCCGATAAATATCTAAAACGTCCTGAAGCCTTTCCAGTGTCCGAATACCTTCGTCCAATATATCAATCTTTACCTCTCGAGACACCTCGTCATGTCCATGATCTCATCTAGGACTCCGAACAAACTTCGGTCACCAAAACACATAACTAATAATACAAATCGTCATCACGTTAAGCGTGCGGACCCTACGGGTTCGAGAACTATGTAGACATAACCGAGACACATCACCGGTCAATAACTAATAGCGGAACCTGGATGCTCATATTGGCTCCTACATATTCTACGAAGATCTTTATTGATCAAACCGCATAACAACATACGTTATTTCCTTTGTCATCGGTATGTTACTTCCCAAGATTCGATCATTGGTATCATCATACCTAGTTCAATCTCGTTACCGGCAAGTCTCTTTACTCGTTTCGTAATGCATCATCCCGCAACTAACTCATTAGTCACATTGCTTGCAAGGCTTATAGTGATGTGCATTACCGAGAGGGCCTAGAGATACCTCTCCGATACATGGAGTGACAAGTCCTAATCTTGATCTATGCCAACTCAACAGACACCTTTGTAGACACCTGTAGAGCATCTTTATAATCACCCAGTTACATTGTGACGTTTGATAGCACACAATGTGTTCCTCCGGTATTCGGGAGTTGCATAATCTCATAGTCAGAGGAATATGTATAAGTCATGAAGAAAGCAATAGCAATAAAACTAGGTGGTCATAATGCTAAGCTAACGGATGGGTCTTGTCCATCACATCATTCTCTAATGATGTGATCCCGTTCATCAAATGACAACACATGTCTATGGTCAGGAAAGTTAACCATCTTTGATTAACGTTCTAGTCAAGTAGAGGCATACTAGGGACACTCTGTTTCTCTATGTATTCACACATGTACTAAGTTTCCAGTTAATACAATTCTAGCATGATTAATAAACATTTATCATGATATAAGGAAATATAAATAACAACTTCATTATTGCCTCTAGGGCATATTTCCCTCAGTCTCCCACTTGCACTAGAGTCAATAATCTAGATTACATAGTAATGATTCTAAGACCCATGGAGTCTTGGTGATGATCATGTTTTCCTCGTGAGAGAGGCTTAGCCAACGGATCTGCAATATTCAGATCCGTATGTATCTTGCAAATCTCTATGTCTCCCTCCTTGACTTGATCGCGGATGGAATAGAAGCGTCTCTTGATCTGTTTGGTTCTCTTGTGAAATCTGGATTCCTTCGCCAAGGCAATTGCTCCAGTATTGTCACAAAATATTTTCATTGGACCTGATGCACTAGGTATTACACCTAGATCAGATATGAACACCTTCATCCAGACTCCTTCATTTGCTGCTTCCGAAGCAGCTATGTACTCTGCTTCACACGTAGATCCCGCAACAACGCTCTGCTTGGAACTGCACCAACTGACAGCTCCACCATTCAATATAAATACGTATCTGGTTTGTGACTTAGAGTCATCCGAATCAGTGTAAAAGTTTGTATCGACGTAACCATTTACGACGAGCTCTTTTTCACCTCCATAAATGAGAAACATATCCTTAGTCCTTTTCAGGTATTTCAGGATGTTCTTGACCATTGTCCAGTGATCCACTCCTGGATTACTTTGGTACCTCCCTGCTAAACTTATAGCAAGGCACACATCAGCTCTGGTACACAGCATTGCATACATGATAGAACCTATGGCTGAGGCATAGGGAATGACCTTCATTTTCTCTCTATCTTCTGCAGTGGTCGGGCATTGAGTGTGACTCAACTTCACACCTTGTAACACAGGCAAGAACCCTTTCTTTGACTAATCCATTTTGAACTTCTTCAAAACTTTATTAAGGCATGTGCTTTGTGAAAGTCCAATTAAGCATCTTGATCTATCTCTATAGATCTTGATGCCCAATATATAAGCAGCTTCAACGAGGTCTTTCATTGAAAAATTCTTATTCAAGTATCCTTTTATGCTATCCAGAAATTCTGTATTATTTCCAATCAACAATATGTCATCCACATATAATATTAGAAATCCTACAGAGCTCCCACTCACTTTCTTGTAAATACAGGCTTCTCCAAAAGTATGTATAAAAATATATGCTTTGATCACACTATCAAAGCGTATATTCCAACTCCGAGAGGCTTGCACCAGTCCATAAATTGATCGTTGGAGCTTGCACACTTTGTTAGCACCTTTCAGATCGACAAAACCTTCTGGTTGCATCATTTACAACTCTTATTTAACATATCCATTAAGGAATGGAGTTTTGACATCCATTTGCCAAATTTCATAATCATAAAATGCGGCAAATGCTAACATGATTCTGACAGAATTAAGCATCGGTATGGGTGAGAATGTCTCATCGTAGTCAACTCCTTGAACTTGTCAAAAACCTTTCGCAACAAGTCGAGCTTTGTAGATAGTAACATTACCGTCAACGTCAGTCTTCTTCTTGAAGATCCATTTATTCTCTATGGCTTGCCGATCATCGGGCAAGTCAACCAAAGTCCACACTTTGTTCTCATACATGGATCCCATCTCAGATTTCATGGCTTCAAGCCATTTCATGGCATCTGGGCTCATCACGCTTCCTCATAGTTCGTAGGTTCGTCATGGTCAAGTAACATGACCTCCAGAACTAGATTATCGTACCACTCTGGTGCGGACCGTATACTCCGGTTCACCTACGAGGTTTGGTAGTAACTTGATCTGAAGTTTCATGATCATCATCATTAGCTTCCTCATTGATTGTGTAGGAATCACTGGAACTGATTTCTATGATGAACTACTTTCCAATTCAGGAGAAGGTACAATTACCTCATCAAGTTCTACTTTCCTCCCACTCACTTCTTTCGAGAGAAACTCCTTCTCTAGAAAGTATCCATTCTTAGCTACGAATATCTTGACTTTGGATCTGTGATAGAAGGTGTACCCAACAGTCTCTTTTGGGTATCCTATGAAGACACATTTCTCTGATTTGGGTTCGAGCTTAGCAGGTTGAAGCTTTTTCACATAAGCATCACAGCCCCAAACTTTAAGAAACGACAGCTTTGGTTTCTTGCCAAACCACAGTTCATATGGTGTCGTCTCAACAGATTTAGATGGTGCCCTATTTAACGTGAATGCAACTGTCTCTAAAGGATAACCCCAAAATGATAGCGGTAAATCATTAAGAGACATCATAGATCGCACCATATCTAATAAAGTACGGTTACGATGTTCGGACACACCATTACGCTGTGGTGTTCCAGGTGGCGTGAGTTGTGAGTGTTGGGTTTCGTAGTAATTTCAAAAAAAATCCTACGCACACGCAAGATCATGTGATGCATCGCAACGAGAGGGGAGAGTGTTGTCTACGTACCCACGCAGACCGACTGCGGAAGCGTTGACGCAACATAGAGGAAGTAGTCGTACGTCTTCATGATCCAACCGATCAAGCACTGAAACTACGGCACCTCCGAGTTCGAGCACACGTTCAGCTCGATGACGATCCCCGGACTCCGATCCAGCAAAGTGTCGGGGAAGAGTTCCGTCAGCACTACGGCGTGGTGACGATCTTGATGTACTACAACAGCAGGGCTTCACCTAAACTCCGCTACAGTATTATCAAGGACTATGGTGGCTGGGGGCACCGCACACGGCTAAGGAATAGATCACGTGGATCAACTTGTGTGTTCTAGGGTGCCTCTACCTCAGTATATAAAGGACCAAAGGGGGGAGGCTGGCCGGCCACAAGGGGCGCGCCAGGAGAGTCCTACTCCCTCCGGGAGTAGGATCCCCCCCCCCAATCCTAGTTGGAATAGGATTCCTTGAGGGGGGAAAGAGAGAGAGGGGGCCGGCCACCTCTCCTAGTCCTAATAGGACTAGGGGAAGGGGGGAGGCGCACAGCCACCTTGGGCTGCCCCTTTCTCCTTTCCACTAAAGCCCACTAAGGCCCATCTAGCTCCCGGGGGGTTCCGGTAACCTCCCGGTACTCCGGTAAAATCCCGATTTCACCCGGAACACTTCCGATATCCAAACATAGGCTTCCAATATATCAATCTTTACGTCTCGACCATTTCAAGACTCCTCGTCATGTCCGAGATCACATCCGGGACTCTGAACAACCTTCGGTACATCAAAATGCATAAACTCATAATATAACTGTCATCGTTACCTTAAGCGTGCGGACCCTACGGGTTCGAGAACAATGTAGACATGACTGAGACATGTCTCCGGTCAATAACCAATAGCGGGACCTGGATGCCCATATTGGCTCCTACATATTCTACGAAGATCTTTATCGGTCAGACCGCATAACAACATACGTTGTTCCCTTTGTCATCGGTATGTTACTTGCCCGAGATTCGATCGTCGGTATCCCATACCTAGTTCAATCTCGTTACCGGCAAGTCTCTTTACTCGTTCTGTAATACATCATCCCGCAACTAACTCATTAGTTGCAATGCTTGCAAGGCTTATGTGATGTGCATTATCGAGAGGGCCCAGAGATACCTCTCCGACAATCGGAGTGACAAATCCTAATCTCGAAATACGCCAACCCAACATGTACCTTTGGAGACACCTGTAGTACTCCTTTATAATCACCCAGTTACGTTGTGACGTTTGGTAGTACCCAAAGTGTTCCTCCGGTAAACGGGAGTTGCATAATCTCATAGTTATAGGAACATGTATAAGTCATGAAGAAAGCAATAGCAACATACTAAATGATCGGGTGCTAAGCTAATGGAATGGGTCATGTCAATCAGATCATTCAACTACTGATGTGACCTCGTTAATCAAATAACAACACTTTGTTCATGGTTAGGAAACATAACCATCTTTGATTAACGAGCTAGTCAAGTAGAGGCATACTAGTGACACTAAGTTTGTCTGTGTATTCACACATGTATTATGTTTCCGGTTAATACAATTCTAGCATGAATAATAAACATTTATCATGATATAAGGAAATAAATAATAACTTTATTATTGCCTCTAGGGCATATTTCCTTCAGTCTCCCACTTGCACTAGAGTCAATAATCTAGATTACACTGTACTGATTCTAACACCCATGGAGCCTTGGTGCTGATCATGTTTTGCTCGTGGAAGAGGCTTAGTCAACGGGTCTGCAACATTCAGATCCGTATGTATCTTGCAAATTTCTATGTCTCCCACCTAGACTAGATCGCGGATGGAGTTGAAGCGTCTCTTGATGTGCTTGGTCCTTTTGTGAAATCTGGATTCCTTTGCTAAGGCAATTGCACCAGTATTGTCACAAAAGATTTTCATTGGACCCGATGCACTAGGTATGACACCTAGATCGGATATGAACTCCTTCATCCAGACTCCTTCGTTCGCTGCTTCTGAAGCAGCTATGTACTCCGCTTCACATGTAGATCCTGCTACGACGCTTTGTTTAGAACTGCACCAACTGACAGCTCCATCGTTTAATGTAAACACGTATCCGGTTTGCGATTTAGAATTGTCCGGATCAGTGTCAAAGCTTGCATCAACGTAACCTTTTACAGTGAGCTCTTTGTCACCTCCATATACGAGAAACATATCCTTAGTCCTTTTCAGGTATTTCAGGATGTTCTTGACCGCTGTCCAGTGATCCACTCCTGGATTACTTTGGTACCTCCCTGCTAAACTTATAGCAAGGCACACATTAGGTCTGGTACACAGCATTGCATACATGATAGAGCCTATGGCTGAAGCATAGGGAACATCTTTCATTTTCTCTCTATCTTCTGCAGTGGTCGGGCATTGAGTTTTACTCAACTTCACACCTTGTAACACAGGCAAGAACCCTTTCTTTGCTTGATCCATTTTGAACTTCTTCAAAACTTTGTCAAGGTATGTGCTTTGTGAAAGTCCAATTAAGCGTCTTAACCTATCTCTATAGATCTTAATGCCTAATATGTAAGCAGCTTCACCGAGGTCTTTCTTTGAAAAACTCTTATTCAAGTATCCCTTTATGCTATCCAGAAATTTTATATCATTTCCAATTAGTAATATGTCATCCACATATAATATCAGAAATGCTACAGAGCTCCCACTCACTTTCTTGTAAATACAGGCTTCTCCGAAAGTCTGTATAAAACCAAATGCTTTGATCACACTATCAAAGCGTTTATTCCAACTCCGAGAGGCTTGCACCAGTCCATAAATGGATCGCTGGAGCTTGCACACTTTGTTAGCTCCCTTTGGATCGACAAAACCTTCCGGTTGCATCATATACAACTCTTCTTCCAGAAATCCATTCAGGAATGCAGTTTTGACATCCATCTGCCAAATTTCATAATCATAAAATGCGGCAATCGCTAACATGATTCAGACAGACTTAAGCATCGCTACAGGTGAGAAAGTCTCATCGTAGTCAATCCCTTGAACTTGTCGAAAACCTTTCGCGACAAGTCGAGCTTTGTAGACAGTAACATTACCATCAGCGTCAGTCTTCTTCTTGAAGATCCATTTATTCTCAATTGCTTGCCGATCATCGGGCAAGTCAACCAAAGTCCATACTTTGTTCTCATACATGGATCCCATCTCAGATTTCATGGCTTCAAGCCACTTTGCGGAATCTGGGCTCACCATCGCTTCTTCATAGTTCGTAGGTTCATCATGATCTAGTAGCATGACTTCCAGAACATGATTACCATACCACTCTGGTGCGGATCTTACTCTGGTTGATCTACGAGGTTCAGTAGTATCTTGATCTGAAGTTTCATGATCATTATCATTAGCTTCCTCACTAACTGGTGTAGGTGTCACTGAAACAGTTTTCTGTGATGTACTACTTTCCAGTAAGGGAGCAGGTACAATTACCTCATCAAGTTCTACTTTCCTCCCACTCACTTCTTTCGAGAGAAACTCCTTCTCTAGAAAGGATCCATTCTTAGCAATGAATGTCTTGCCTTCGGATCTGTGATAGAAGGTGTACCCAACAGTCTCCTTTGGGTATCCTATGAAGACACATTTCTCCGATTTGGGTTCGAGCTTATCAGGTTGAAGCTTTTTCACATAAGCATCACAACCCCAAACTTTAAGAAACGACAACTTTGGTTTCTTGCCAAACCATAGTTCATAAGGTGTCGTCTCAATGGACTTTGATGGTGCCCTACTTAACGTGAATGCGGCCGTCTCTAAAGCATAACCCCAAAACGATAGCGGTAAATCTGTAAGAGACATCATAGATCGCACCATATCTAGTAAAGTACGATTACGACGTTCGGACACACCATTACGCTATGGTGTTCCGGGTGGTGTGAGTTGCGAAACTATTCCACAGTTTTTCAAATGTACACCAAACTCGTAACTCAAATATTCTCCTCCATGATCAGATCGTAGAAACTTTATTTTCTTGTTACGATGATTTTCAACTTCACTCTGAAATTCTTTGAACTTTTCAAATGTTTCAGACTTATGTTTCATTAAGTAGATATACCCATATCTGCTTAAATCATCTATGAAGGTGAGAAAATAACGATATCCGCCATGAGCCTCAATATTCATCGGACCACATACATCGGTATGTATGATTTCCAACAAATCTGTTGCTCTCTCCATAGTACCGGAGAATGGTGTTTTAGTCATCTTGCCCATGAGGCACGGTTCGCAAGTACCAAGTGATTCATAATCAAGTGGTTCCAAAAGTCCATCAGTATGGAGGTTCTTCATGCGCTTTACACCGATATGACCTAAACGACAGTGCCACAAATAAGTTGCACTTTCATTATCAACTCTGCATCTTTTGGCTTCAACATTATGAATATGTGTATTACTACTATCGAGATTCAATAAGAATAGACCACTCTTCAAGGGTGCATGACCATAAAAGATATTACTCATATAAATAGAACAACCATTATTCTCTGATTTAAATGAATAACCGTCTCGCATTAAACAAGATCCAGATATAATGTTCATGCTCAACGCTGGCACCAAATAACAATTATTTAGGTCTAATATTAATCCCGAAGGTAGATGTAGAGGTAGCGTGCCGACCGCGATCACATCGACTTTGGAACCGTTTCCCACGCGCATCGTCACCTCGTCCTTTGCGCCCGCTTATTCCGTAGTCCCTGTTTCGAGTTGCAAATATTAGCAACAGAACAGTATTATCAAGGACTATGGTGGCTGGGGGCACCGCACACGGCTAAGGAATAGATCACGTGGATCAACTTGTGTGTTCTAGGGTGCCTCTACCTCAGTATATAAAGGACCAAAGGGGGGAGGCTGGCCGGCCACAAGGGGCGCGCCAGGAGAGTCCTACTCCCTCCGGGAGTAGGATTCCCCCCCAATCCTAGTTGGAATAGGATTCCTTGAGGGGGGAAAGAGAGAGAGGGGGCCGGCCACCTCTCCTAGTCCTAATAGGACTAGGGGAAGGGGGGAGGCGCACAGCCACCTTGGGCTGCCCCTTTCTCCTTTCCACTAAAGCCCACTAAGGCCCATCTAGCTCCCGGGGGGTTTCGGTAACCTCCCGGTACTCCGGTAAAATCCCGATTTCACCCGGAACACTTCTGATATCCAAACATAGGCTTCCAATATATCAATCTTTACGTCTCGACCATTTCAAGACTCCTCGTCATGTCCGTGATCACATCCGGGACTCTGAACAACCTTCGGTACATCAAAATGCATAAACTCATAATATAACTGTCATCGTTACCTTAAGCGTGCGGACCCTATGGGTTCGAGAACAATGTAGACATGACTGAGACATGTCTCCGGTCAATAACCAATAGCGGGACTTGGATGCCCATATTGGCTCCTACATATTCTACGAAGATCTTTATCGGTCAGATCGCATAACAACATACATTGTTCCCTTTGTCATCGGTATGTTACTTGCCCGAGATTCGATCGTCGGTATCCCATACCTAGTTCAATCTTGTTACCGGCAAGTCTCTTTACTCGTTCCGTAATACATCATCCCACAACTAACTCATTAGCTGCAATGCTTGCAAGGCTTATGTGATGTGCATTACCGAGAGGGCCCAGAGATACCTCTCCGACAATCGGAGTGCCAAATCCTAATCTCGAAATACGCCAACCCAACATGTACCTTTGGAGACACCTGTAGTACTCCTTTATAATCACCCAGTTACGTTGTGACGTTTGGTAGTACCCAAAGTGTTCCTCCGGTAAACGGGAGTTCCATAATCTCATAGTTATAGGAACATGTATAAGTCATGAAGAAAGCAATAGCAACATACTAAACGATCGGGTGCTAAGCTAATGGAATGGGTCATGTCAATCAGATCATTCAACTAATGATGTGACCTCGTTAATCAAATAACAACACTTTGTTCATGGTTAGGGAACATAACCATCTTTGATTAACGAGCTAGTCAAGTAGAGGCATACTAGTGACACTAAGTTTGTCTATGTATTCACACATGTATTATGTTTCCGGTTAATACAATTCTAGCATGAATAATAAACATTTATCATGATATAAGGAAATAAATAATAACTTTATTATTGCCTCTAGGGCATATTTCCGTCAGTGAGACTATTCCACATTGTTTCAAATGAAGACCAAACTCATAACTCAAATATTCACCTCCACGATCAGATCCTAGAAACTTTATTTTCTTGTTACGATGATTTTCCACTTCACTCTGAAGTTCTTTAAACTTTTCAAATGTTTCAGACTTATGTTTCATCAAAGTAGATATACCCATATCTGCTCAAATCTGTGAAGGTCAAAAAATAACGATACCCGCCGCGAGCCTCAACACTCATTGGACCACATACATTAGTATGTATTATTTCCAATAAGTCAGTTGCTCGCTCCGTTGTTCCGGAGAACAGAGTCTTAGTCATCTTGCCCATGAGGCATGGTTCTGAAAGTGCTAGTTATCGACTACAGGGGGTGAATAGGCAATTTTTATGAAAGTCTTCAAAAACACGAGGTCTTTGAAGACAAACAATAGAAATGAACCTATTGATATGCAGCGGAAGGTAGACTACACTAGACAAGCCATGGTCAAGATTGCAATGAAGTGAAAGCACAAAGACTATGAACAACTAGGTAGTAACGATCAGGATGGAAGACAATATGAAACCAAACAGTAAACAGCCTTCACTCAGTGAAGTCAATCAGATCATACAGGCAAATAATGACTTCATGAAGACAAACTGTAAAGTAAAGGAAAGTGAAGGATAGAACTAGTTGCTTGGTGAAGAGAGGGATTTGGTAGACTAGTTCCAGTTGCTGTGAAACTGTACGTCTGGTTAGGGAGGCTGACATTCAACTCAGAAGACCGCGTCTTCACCTTATTCCCCTTGAGCTAAGGACACCCAGTCCTCACCCAATCACTCTGGTAAGTCTTCAAGGTAGACTTCCAAACCTTCACAGACTTCGTTCACCGGCAATCCACAATGACTCTTGGATGCTCAAAATGTGACGCCTAACCAGCTAGAGGATTCACAGTCCTCAAGTGTAACAAGTCTTCAGGTCATGCAGACAGAAAGACTTCAGTGATGCCTAACACTCTTTGGCTCTAGGTGTTTAGAGCTTTGTCCTCGCAAGGATCTCTCTCTCAAATGCTTCGGAGGTGGGTTGCTCTCAAACGACAAAGGTTGTGCACTAACTCTGAGCAGCCACCAACTTATGGTGTAGGGGGTGGGCTATTTATAGCCAGGAGGCAACCCAACCTGATTTGTCTGAAATGACCCTAGGTCACTAAGGAACTGACACGTGTCCAACGGTCAGATTTCAAACACACGCGGCAGCTTGACTTGGGCAACAAGTAAAGCTGACTCATCCAGCTCTGGATAAGATTTGCTCTCATTGTCTTCGCTCGAAGACATAGGATTTGGTTGAGCATCACATCAGTCACTCTGAATTTGTTCACTTGGACCCCACTTAACAGTACGGTGGTTCCTATGACTCAACAAAGAATAAACGAAAACTACGAAACAACTATGTCTTCGCACTCCACTGTCTTCACGTGAATGTCTTCTCATGTCATAATCTTCACTATGAATATCTTCACAGACCACCATTGTCTTCAATGTCTTCACAAATTTTTAGGGTCATCTCTGGTAGGTAAACAGAATCAATATGGGACTACTAATCGTGCTATCCTGCAATTCTCACAACCACATTAGTCCCTCAACCAAGTTTGTCGTCAATACTCCAAAACCAACTAGGGGTGGCACTAGATGGACTTACAATCTCCCCCTTTTTGGTGATTGATGAAAAACTGGTTGAAGTTTTCAACAGGGATAAAAGTATGTGAAAGTTAAGGATTAAGGGATTGTCTTCATAAGTAACAAAAGGTTCCCCCTAAAGATGTGCATATAAGTAATTTGCTTTTGAATGCAAATGCACATGGCAGGTTTTACTTTATGGAGATCCTCTTCAACTTTTGAAGACAATTCATCATGCATATAAAGAGATAACGAAGATAATGACATGCATAATGAAAAATGGACGTCTGGGGAATGACTTCATGCGGAATTTATCATCTCATCACAAGGTAGCAGAAAAAGTAGCAGACGACCATCGATTTTAAGTCTTACAACTCAAAGAACCAAATGTTTCAAAAGACGAGAGTTATAAAGACTTAGCAAAAATAATGCAACCACCCATAAGGACCCGCTTGAAGACTATCAACTCATAAGCTTCTCCCCCTTTTGTCAACAATGACCAAAAAGGTTTGAAGACATAGAGTATCTACTCGTTCCCATCAAGAGTGGATGATGGAGCAGGGTCGACGTTGGAGTTAGGTGGTGTAGACGGGCCTGATGCGGTGTCGAGATGCAGTGCAGCCATGGTTGGTGAAGTGGTGTCGTCTTATTCATTGATGACTCTCGCAACAATAGTTGCAACCGAAGAGGAATAGTTAGATTCTTCAATAGACGGAGTGCGATGCCAACTTGCATTCTTAGGAGGCCTGGAGTCAAACTTGAAGCTCTTGGTGAAGCCATCTTCGCGAAGATCATCTTGAGATCAGAGCATTGTGAGGCTCTTCCAGGACCGCCTACATGCTTCATGTGCAACAAACGAGTTCTTGGTGGCCAAGTTTTGAATGCGATTGACATCCACCAAGATACTCTGCATCTGACGCTTTAGCCAGTCATGATGCTTATCCTTCTTCTGATGCAAGGCCACAATAAGCTCTCGGTCATTGAGTACACGAGAACGCTTTCGAGGCCTCTGGGCAATCATACTTGCAGTGGCTTCGGTGTTGGCACGATGTGGCACTCTCATATTTCCAGCCAGAGGATAAGCGGGGGTTGCAGCATTGGGGACGAGAATTCCTTCAATTGGCCGCGAGAAACTTTCATGTTCAGCATTGTGAAGATGGAGTGGCTCCTTGGCAGGCTTAGGGTAGATGGCTTCAACTGACATATCAACCTCAGGCAGAAAAACGACATGTTGCGTGCTGAGGGATGATAGTCAATGGTACAGTGGAGCTTAATCAAGCACATCACCCAATGAGCATACAACTTCAGGCCAAACAGATCAATCCCAGAAGCAGCAAGTTGTCTGATGAAGAAATCTTGGGTGTTGAATCTAATGCCATTGATGATATAGAATACCAAAGTCTTCATGGCTCCTTCAAGTTTAGCTTCATAAGAGTGTCCCTTTATCGGCCATAGAGTACGCCTCAGAATGTGGTATACTGTGCGTGGCAAGTACTCGAGGTCCTTCATGAAGAATTCCTCTATGTATTCAGCATCTTGAGGCAATGGCTTCATCATACCGAGCATCTGACTCATATTTGGTTCGGGCCTCTGAAAGATACTCTGGAGTTCATCTCGATGACGCTGACAACCAGGCTCGTATAAGTCACCTGGAGTGGGCAGGTAAGTAAGCTCGATAATGTCTTGAGCTTTGGCTTCGTGATGTACATCACCTGACATCCACTCAAGGACCCAAGTCTTCGGATCCCTGTTGTAGCCGCGAATATGAAGTGTGGCATAGAACTGCAGCAGAAGCTCTTCATTCCAGTGCTCTTTGTCTGTCACAAATGGCAGAAGACCAACATCCCTAAAGCAGTCAAGAACTTCTTCAAGACAGGGTAGCCCAGGAATAGCTGCACAATCTAGACACATGTCTGGAAAGATTTGCTCTTTTTTGTACAGAATGCAGGAGTAGTATCTTCGCTGCTGATGGCTCCAAAATCGATCGGATGAGATCTTTGGCTGCGTGTAGGGATACTTGGCACTGTCAAAGAAGGTGTTATGTGCTCTGAAGCTGTGCACGCTAAAAGAACCCGGTGTAGTTGCAGCACCTGGAAGCCTTGGCAGCCGTGGCTTGGGCTTCTGAACTTGAGGCCTCTGGTCCACATGATAGTCATACTGTGGTCCAGGAGAAGTGAGAGGAACCATAATAGGCCATTTTACTATGACAAGTTATCCACGATCAAAGGCATGTTCCATGGTGTGAGGCCTTGGAGGTGGAACGGTGACTTCAGCATCCACATTAGCTTCAGGCTCCACATTGTCTTCAGCCATGACTGTGTCATTGGCTTCAGTGGCGTTGTTTGTGGCAAGCTCGGTGTTTTCAACCTCCGTCTATTCAAGAACTGGAGGGTCTGGCACAATCACATCCTCCTCGAGGATGACTTGATCAGTAGCTGGGGGTGTGGAAACTCTTTCTTCTTCCCTTTCTTCTTCATTATCTTTATCGGCTGATGCAGCCGGAATGTCTTCAGCGACTTTAGCTTCAGACTCAGAGGCATTCACAGTAGGGGTGGCTTCAGGAAATACTTGACGTGCAACTGAGCTTTGGTGCACTTCCCCTTCCGGAATGCTTGACATGGTGACCTGGGGCCTTTGCGAAGCCGGCGATATGTGGGCGACGCCTTTGGTAAGGGGGTGGTCTGAACCATGTAGCAGTTGTCGTCAAGTACCAGAGTGGTGACTTGAGGAGTTGGTGTTCTTGGTGTCTCATCATGTACTGGGGTGTCTTGCTGAGGGTGCTCGGCCCATGAGTCATCCTGAGCAATTGGCGTCAAAGGACAACCAATGCTGATAAGTTCACTGTTCGTAAGAACAGGCGATGATACCGACTGGGGCTGGAGCTGAGGAAGGACTACATCATCATCAACATTGTCTTCACGACCAATGTCTTCAGTTGCGTTGGGGTCAGCAGCTGGAACTTCTTCCCTTGCATGAGCCTCTGTGGAAGCATGCCCATGGATCACAAGACGACTGCTATCTCTTGAGCACTGTGTTGGTTTTCCCTTGAAGAGGAAAGGGCGATGCAGCAAAGTAGCGTAAGTATTTCCCTCAGTTTTTGAGAACCAAGGTATCAATCCAGTAGGATACTACACGCAAGTCCCTCGTACCTACACAAACAAATAAGAAGCTCGCAACCAACGCGATAAAGGGGTTGTCAATCCCTTCATGGTCACTTACGAGAGTGAGATCTGATAGAGATAATAATAATAAGATAAATATTGGAAAAAATTATATGATAAAAGATAGACCCGGAGGCCATAGGTTTCACTAGTGGCTTCTCTCAAGATAGCATAAGTATTACGATGGGTGAACAAATTAATGTCGAGCAATTGATAGAAAAGTGCATAATTATGAGAATATCTAGGCATCATCATGTATATAGGCATCACGTCCACGACAAGTAGACCGAAACTATTCTGCATCTACTACTATTACTCCACACATCGACCGCTATCAAGCATGCATCTAGAGTATTAAGTTCATAAGAACGGAGTAATGCATTAGGCAAGATGACATGATGTAGAGGGATAAACTCAAGCAATATGGTATAAACCCCATCCTTTTATCCTCGATGGCAACAATACAATACGTGCCTTGCTGCCCCTGCTGTCACTGGGAAAGGACACCGCAAGATTGAACCCAAAGCTAAGCACTTCTCTCATTGCATGAAAGATCAATCTAGTAGGCCAAACCAAACTGATAATTCGAAGAGACTTGCAAAGATAACCAATCATACATAAAATATTTCAGAGAAGAATCAAATATTGTTCATAGATAAACTTGATCATAAACCCACAATTCATCGGATCTCGACAAACACACCGCAAAAAGAGTTACATCAAATAGATCTCCAAGAAGATCGAGGAGAACATTGTATTGAGATCCAAAGAGAGAGAAGAAGCCATCTAGCTCATAACTATGGACCCGAAGGTCTGAGGTAAACTACTCACGCATCATTGGAGGGGCCATGGAGTTGATGTAGAGGCCCTCCATGATCGATTCCCCCTCCGGCAGAGCTCCGGAAAAGGCCCCTAGATGGGATCTCTTGGGTACAGAAGGTTGCGGCAGTAGAAATAGGGTTTCGTGGTGCTCCTGGATGTTTTCGGGGTATATGAATATATATAGGAGGAAGAAGTAGGTCGGTGCAGCCATGAGGGGCCCACGAGGGGGGAGGGCGCACCCAGGGGGTAGGCGCACCCCGCTGCCTTGTGGCCTCCTCGTTGGTTGCTTGACGTCCACTCCAAGTTCCCTGGATCACGTTTGTTCCAAAAATAACTCTCCTGAAGGTTTTATTCCGTTTGATATTCCTTTTCTGCGAAACACTGAAATGGGCAAAAGAACAGCAATTTGCACTGGGCCTTGGGTTAGTAGGTTAGTCCCAAAAATAATATAAAAGTGTATAAATAATCCCACTAACATCCAAAACAGATAATATAATAGCATGGAACAATCAAAAATTATAGATACGTTGGAGACGTATTAAGCATCCCCAAGCTTAATTCCTGCTCATCCTCGAGTAGGTAAATGATAAAAACAGAATTTTTGATGTGGAATGATACCTATCATAATTCTCAATGTGATTTTCTTTATTATGGCATGAATATTCATATCCAAAATATTCAAGACAAAAGTTTAATATTGACATAAAAATAATAATACTTCAAGCATACTAACTAAGCAATCATGTCTTCTCAAAATAACATGGCAAAAGAAAGTTCATCCCTACAAAATCATATAGCTTGGTCGTGCTTCATTTTCGTCACACAAGAATGTTCTCATCCTGTACAACCCCGATGACAAGCCAAGCAATTGTTTCATACTTTAGTAATCTCAAACTTTTTTCAACTTTCACGCAATACATGAGCGTGAGCCATGGATATAGCACTATGGGTGGAATAGAATAATGATAGGGGGTTATGTGGAGAAGACAAAAAAGAGAAAGTCTCACATCGACGAGGCTAATCAACGGGCTAGGGAGATGCCCATCAATTGATGTCAATGCAAGGAGTAGGGATTGCCATGCAACGGATGCACTAGAGCTATAAATGTTTGAAAGCTCAACAAAAGAAACTAAGTGGGTGTGCATCCAACTTGCTTGCTCATGAAGACCTAGGGCATTTGAGGAAGACCATTGTCGGAATATACAAGCCAAGTTCTATAATGAAAAATTCCCACTAGTATATGAAAGTGACAAAACAAGAGACTCTCTATCTGTCACGACCGGTTTTCCAATAAAAATGTTTATTGAGAAACCAATCTTTTGAGTCCAGTATGAGAAAAATCCTCCTTACTGGTAGTCAAATTCTTGATACAATAAGCCAGTAGCATAAAATATATTACAGGGTCGAGCTACAGTTGCTCAACCAAATTATTACAAGCACGCCAATAATTATACATAATGGTGGATATGACACAGTGGTGTGGAGGAATACTACTGACTCGAGGATAGGGTGGTGGTGGAAAATCACGGCGGGGAGTGAGATACATGACTCTAAAACTGGCATCTCATCGAGCATCGAGGTGAGGCTCGATGAATTTATTTGGTAGCGGAAGCGGATATAATACAGTGACCAAATCCAGGGTCGTACGAGACTGACTGGGATTCCTCTAGGCGTCGGACTCGCTATAAAATTCTTCATCCATGAGATCGCCTTTGTCAGCATCTAGCCAAATCAACAAGCCAGGTGAGTACTTTGAAAGTACTCGCAAGACAGTTCGGACGTAAGATATAACAAATGCATGCATGGATGCGTCATGATTAATTTACCAATGCACATTCAAAATTTAGCAAGCAAGGTAAGTAAAAAGGGAATCGGCGGTAGTCCGCCTGAAAACCCAACAAAAAGAAATAATAGGAAACTGATCGGGTGTCTGAAGCGACGCCTCGAAGGGTGAACAAATAAATAAAGATCATGCCGCAGTCGGGCGTCTAAGCGACACCACGTAAAGGGCTTAAACTGAAAATAAAAGACATGCGTGCCACAGTCGGACGTCGGGGCGACATCACAGAAAGGGCTTATATTGGAAGTAAATAACAGTACTGCCACAGTCGGACGTCTGAGCGACATCGCAGAAAGGGCTTTTATTGAAAGTAAATAATAACAATGCCACAGTCGGACGTCTGAGCGACATCGCAGAAAGGGCTTTTATTGAAAGTAAATAATAACAATGCCACAGTCGGACGTCTGAGCGACATCGCAGAAAGGGCTTTTATTCACAAGTAAATAATACTCATAATAAATATTCAATTCATGATAATAAACGGGTTAGTCCATCCACAGGAATAAACATTTAACCGGACTTAGCACTCATGTGATTCACCGGAGTCTCTGTCATCAAAACTGACATTTGTCAGGATAAGATAATACCGAACTTGGACATGGAATAGATGATTCAAAGGAATATATGACTCTGCAGAGTTTGTACGAAAATTTTTCCCACAGCCAATGGATTTCCGTAGTCACGAAGGACTAGTTCCGTTTATGGTATTTTGGAAGAAAACACAGCTAACCAGTACACACCCATCCTACCTCTCGATGCCAGGAATCACCCTAGACATCGTCCAAGAAAACTTTTGAGACGGGGAGATCACAATCTCGAATAGCATGGGATCAAATTTATATACGCGCGCTCTAAGGGGTGCCCCCCTCTCGGCCCCAACCGGAAACACCCATGCCCCCTGACCGGATGACTGGCTTTAATCCAGGGCCATGGAACCATCATCACGGACTCTCCTTTTGGTGTGTACCTAGAAAGCGGTTTGCAACTTACTAAGCCATATTCCTTGCGGAAAACATGTGGTAGTACAGGGAAGGAAGAATGGAAGGAACTGGACCGATACGGGTTGACACTGAAGTCATATAGTCTGGCATAAGACTGGCATGCTACAACACTGCCATCTTACCCATCCTCATGCCAACACATGGCCATGCATACTCACATCCATCCACTTATGGATTTTCGAAACTCACTTGCCTCATCGTTGCATGTAACATGACATTCGTCGGTATGCTCATCAACATGCCATGAAACTACTTAATGCAAACATGCCAAAACAATCATCATATCAAAAGTTCAAACATGCTTGCCTGGTTCAGAGTAGTCGGAGCCTAGCTCGGTGAAGTTCGCGGTCCCGTCACCTCCTTCGGTATCTACGGTATAAAGAAACATACGCGCTAACGTAAATACCGTGAGGTGCACAAAATTATTCCAAATATTTTTCAAATAAATCTGATGAAAAACTAGACAAAATTCTAAGGAGGACAGAAAAAGAATCAATCAAAAATATTTTTTTTGTTTAAAAGTTATAAGGGTTTTAGTCTAGGGACTCATCTGTAATGAAATAGAAAGTTCCCAGGGGCTAACTTATAAAAACAGAAAACGCTTCGATTGAGAATACGCCGGCCCAGAGGGGAGACGCATTTTGGCAGAAGACGTTTTCAGAAAACGGTTCATTTGAAAGATCAGAGAGGCTGACAGGCGGGTCCTGCCCGTCAGGTTTGAAATTTCAAAAGAGGCGGCAGAGCTCGACGGTGCCTAAGAGCCGCGGTGGTCGCCGGCGGCGATCCACGGCGAGGCAGGGGGATCGAAGGTTACCAACGTGTTCACCGTGTCCTTCCGCGTCGGCGGGTGGTGGTGGTGGTCGCCGGCGAGCACCACGTCGACGGCGGCCCTTGCTCCGGTGGACGGTGGTTCGGGCATTGATGGAGCTCGCCGAGGAGGGCTGCAAGGATCGAATCGAAGTGGGGGTTAGCTCTCTGGTTGCTCGAGGAGGTTACTGACGAAGTTTGGGCGCCGGGGATGGTCTCACCGGAGTGAATCAAGACGGAGGCCGAGGCGGAACGAGGCAGCCGGAGTCGAGGAAGAAGGGCCCCTCGAGGCTCTTCCAGTTGCTGGGCGGGGTCCAGTGTGGTGGTGGAGGTGTGCGGGGGCGAGAGTGAGCTTGGGGGCGCTATATATAGCCGGCTCAAGGCGGTTGCCGTGAACGGGATAAGTCCGGCGAGTGATTATGGCGGCGCTGTGGTTGGGCAGTTGGATTAGGGGCTTGGGCATCGACTAGATGAAGTAACGAGCCCATCCCGGTGCGTAACTCAGCAAGGGGGGAGGAGGTTACGGCCTGTCCCAACAGAACGGCCATGCGGCACGTCGGCGGCAGGGAGCGCGCCCTGCGCGTGCCAGGCCACAGCGACGGTGCTGCATGCGTGCGCTGGCAAGGGAGACGGCCACGCGAAGCTCCCAGGTGGCTTGGGCAGTGCAGAACGGCGTTGTGTCGTAGGGTGCCTTCTGTCGGCCGCCACGGGAGGTCCCGAGGCCGCAGAAGACGCCGGCGAGGGCGGGCCAGCGTGCCATCGACGCCAGGAACCGGCCAAGCGTGCGTGCGGTGCTCCGGACAGGGAGGAGGGGCTGTGCGCAACGCGCCAGGTGCACTGTCGATGCGTGACTGAACTCTGACGAAGGAAAAACGACACTGAACTCTGAAACTTTGAACTTTTCTGAAAATGCAGGGAAACAGTGCCGGCCAGGTGTTCGACAGAATGATTTTGGTATGTAGGGGTTTCTCCTTGAGCTGAAACTTGGTGGGGTGGCCTCTCATAGCACCAGGAGGCTGCCTGAATCTTGGTAGAATTTTTGGAGAAGAGGAGATATGAATTTCACCAAATTTGGCAAATCTGGTCCAAACTTGCAGAGACTGAAATTTGAAAAATTTGAAAAGAGGGAGAGTGGATCAAGATGGTTCTGGGTTGTGGATGCTAAGGACAATCCAGAGGAGTTGGTTTGAGATAAAAACTCAAAGGCAATGAGGTACTTGCTTTGAAAATTACTTAGGCTCATAATGAAAGACAGAATTGTTTTGGGAGATAAAATAAATGAAATAAAATTCAAAAATGGTTTGGACTTGATGGGACAGAGAATTTAGATTGTTCCAAAGTGGAGGGAGGGGTTTTGGGAGGTCTTTCCACATGAGGCAAAATAAAATCATGGGTGGTTCCAAAATGAGAGAAGCCCCCAAAACTCCTAGGGTTTTCCTTTCAAATGAAAATAATCAAATTCAAAAAAAAATATTTGAGAGGAGAAGAATTCAGAAGAAAAGTTTCCATAATTCAGACACCCAATTTGAGAAGGATGTAAATGAAAATCCTTGCCAAAGGTGAAAGTTTTTAAGAGAGAGGTTTTCTGGAAAAAAAATTTAAATGGCCTCTCTTCAAAAACCAACAAAGTTTTTGCTAAAAACCAAAAGAAAATTTTGGAGTGTCACACTATCATAAAGATCATGGTGCTACTTTGAAGCACAAGTGTAGAAAAAAGGATAGTAGCATTGCCCCTTTTTATTTCTTTTCTCTTTTTTTTTCTTTTTTGTGCCTTTTTTTATTTGGCCTTTCTCTTTTTCTATTTGGGTCAATGCTCAATTAATGATGATCATCACACTTCTATCTATTTACAACTTGATACTAGAACAAAATATGACTCTATATGAATGCCTCCGGCGGTGTACTGGAAGGGCAATGAATCAAGAGTGACATGTATGAAAAATTATACATGGTGGCTTTGCCACAAATATGGTGTCAACTACATGATCATGCAAAGCAATATGACAATGATGAAGCTGTCATAAATGAAACGGTGGAACGTTGCATGGCAATATATCTCGGAATGGCTATGGAAATGCCATGATAGGTAGGTATGGTGGCTTTTTTGAGGAAGATATAAGGAGGTTTATGTGTGATAGAGAGTATCATATCACGGGGTTTGGATGCATCGGTGAAGTTTGCACCAACTCTCAAGGTGAGAAACGGCAATGCACGGTACCGAAGAGGCTAGCAATGATTTTAAGGGTGAGAGTGCGTATAATCCATGGACTCAACATTAGTCATAAAGAACTCACATACTTATTGAAAAAATCTAGAAGTCATCAAAAACCAAGCACTACGCGCATGCTCCTAGGGGAATAGATTGGTAGGAAAATACCATCGCTCATCCCCGACCGCCACTCATAAGGAAGACAATCTAAGAACACCTCATGTTTGAAATTTGTTACACAACGGTTACCATACGTGCATGCTACGGGAATTGCAAAATTCAACACAAGTATTTCTCAAATTCACAATTACTCAACTAGCACACTCTAATATCACCACCTTTATATCTCAAAACAATTATCAAGTATCAAACTTCTCATAGTATTCAATGCACTTTCTATGATAGTTTTTGTTATACCCATCTTGGATGCCTATCATATTAGGACTAGTTTCATAACGAAAGAAAATTACCATGCTGTTCTAAAGGACACTCAAAATAATATAAGTGAAGCATGAGAGATCAATAATTTCTATAAAATAAAACCACCATTGTGCTCTAAAAGATATAAGTGAAGCACTAGAGCAAAATTATCTAGCTCAAAAGATATAAGTGAAGCACATAAAGTATTCTAATAAATTTCAATTCATATGTGTCTCTCCCAAAAGGTGTGTACATCAAGGACGATTGTGGTAATCTAAAAAGCAAAGACTCAAATCATACAAGACGCTCCAAGCAAAACACATATCATGCGGTGAATAAAAATATAGCCTCAAGTAAAGTTACCGATAGAAGAAGACGAAAGAGGGGATGCCTTCCGGGGCATCCCCAAGCTTAGGCTTTTGGTTGTCCTTTTATTTTACCTTGGGGTGCCATGGGCATCCCCAAGCTTAGGCTCTTGCCACTCCTTGTTCCATAATCCATCAAATCTTTACCCAAAACTTGAAAACTTCACAACACAAAACTTAAACAGAAAATCTCATGAGCTCCGTTAGTAAAAGAAAACAAACCACCACTTATGGTACTGTAATGAAATCATTATTTATTTATATTGCTGTTAAACCTACTTTATTCCAACTTCTCTATGGTTCATAACATCCGATACTAGCCATAGATTCATCAAAATAAGCAAACAACACACGAAAAACAGAATCTGTCAAAAACAGAACAGTCTGTAGTAATCTGTAGGTTTCGAATACTTATGTAACCCCAAAAATTCTAAAATAAATTGCTGTACGTGAGGCATTTATCTATTAATCATATTCAAAAATAATCAACTTAATTGCACTCTCCAGTAAAAAATGGCAGCAAATCTCGTGAGCACTAAAGTTTCTGTTTTTTACAGCAAGATCGCAAAGACTTTCCCCAAGTCTTACCAAAGGTTATACTTGGCACAAACACTAATTAAAAGCATAAAACCACATATAAAAATAGGCTATATTAATTATATATTACTAAACAGAACCAAAAAGCAAGGAACAAAAGTAAAATTGGGTTGCCGCCCAACAAGCGCTATCGTTTAATGCCCCTAGCTAGGCATAAAAGCAAGAATTGATCTTTGGTATGCAATTCTTCAATGGAACACTTACAACCCTTTGTAGTTTCCTTCTTTTTATTAATTATCGAACTCCTAGGCAAGAAATCAAGAAATTCATTTGTAGCAAAAGGTTCCCTAATTATATTGAAGAAGTTGGGGTGAACACTTATTGATTTGAGATCCGCATTTTCCTTACTAGAAGTTTCACCCTTATTTTTAGGAACATACATTAATTTAGAAATCTTGGTGGTAGGAGGATTTGGGGTATTTTTAACGGATGAAAAGGCAGACTCTAAATTAGTAATGATATCCTCAAGTCTACCAATTCTCGTGGAAACTTGATCTATTCTTTCGTTAACTATAGGTTCTTTTTCTTTAAAAAAATTCAGAGTAACCCCCACCTTAGATCCAAATTGAGTGATTTGGTTGTGGATCTTTTATCCAAATTTTCAATCAACTCTACAGAGGCAACTTTATTTTCAATAATTTCAAGCCTTTGCATCACATGTTGGAAAGTTAAAACAGTTCCATTAACCAAAAGAGGTGGTGGGCCAAACAAATCTATCATAGCATTATAAGAATCAAAAGTATGGCTACCCAAGAAATTCCCTCCGGTAATGGTATCAAGAATATATCTATTCCAAGGAGTGATGCCTACATAAAAATTGCGAAGAAGAACGGAAGTGGATTGCTTCCTAGTAGATCTATTCTGAGCATTGCAAATTCTATGCCAAGTATCTTTTAGATTTTCTCCCTCCCTTTGTTTAAAATTAAGAACTTCATGATCGGGAGTACTAACAATGATAGAAGGACTAGCCATGATGACACACGGCGACACAATAAGCAAGCGAAAAAGAGACGAACTAGAAAAGAGAAGGGGAACGGAAAAGGAGGGCGAATAAAACGACAAGGGTGAAGTGGGGGAGAGGAAAACGAGAGGCAAATGGAAAATAATGTAATGCGAGGGATAAGAGTTTGTGATGGGTACTTGGTATGTCTTGACTTGTGCGTAGATCTCCCCAGCAATGGCGCCAGAAATCCTTCTGGCTACCTCTTGAGCACTGCGTTGGTTTTCCCTTGAAGAGGAAAGGGCGATGCAGCAAAGTAGCGTAAGTATTTCCCATAGTTTTTTAGAACCAAGGTATCAATCCAGTAGGAGACTACACGCAAGTCCCTCGTACCTACACAAACAAATAAGAACCTTGCAACCAACGCGATAAAGGGGTTGTCAATCCCTTCACGATCACTTACGAGAGTGAGATCTGATAGAGATAATAATAATAAGATAAATATTGGAAACTCATATGATAAAAGATAGACCCGGAGGCCATAGGTTTTTTCCTTGTTTTAGAGTATCGCAAAAGGGGAAAATCAAACGGAGTCCAATTGACCTGAAACTTCACGGAACTTATTTTTGGACCAGAAGAAGCCCACGGAGTATCGGAGTTGGACCAGGAGAGTCCCGGGCTGCCCACGAGGGTGGGGGCGCGCCCACCCCCCTGGGCGCACCCCCTGTCTCATGGACAGCCCGGAGGTCCACCGACGTACTTCTTCCTCCCATATATACCCATATACCCTAAAAACTTCGGAGAGCAGAATAGATCGGGAGTTCCGCCGCCAGAAGCCTCTGTAGCCACCGAAAACCAATCTAGACCCATTCCGGCACCCTGTCGGAGGGGGGAATACCTCTCCGGTGGCCATCTTCATCATCTCGGCGCTCTCCATGATGAGGAGGGAGTAGTTCTCCCTCGGGGCTGAGGGTATGTACCAGTAGCTATGTGTTTGATCTCTCTCTCTCTCTCGTGTTCTTGAGGAGATACGATCTTGATGTATCGCGAGCTTTGCTATTATAGTTGGATGTTATGATGTTTCTCCACCTCTACTCTCTTGTAATCGATTGAGTTTTCCCTTTGAAGTTATCTTATCGGATTGAGTCTTTATGGATTTGAGAACACTTGATGTATGTCTTGCACGTGCTTATCTGTGGTGACAATGGGATATCATGTGATCCACTTGATGTATGTTTTGTTGATCAACTTGCGAGTTCCGTGACCTCGTGAACTTATGCATAGGGGTTGGCACACGTTTTTGTCTTGACTCTCCGATAGAAACTTTGGGGCACTCTTTGAAGTTCTTTGTGTTGGTTGAATAGATGAATCTGAGATTGTGTGATGCATGTCGTATAATCATACCCACGTATACTTGAGGTGACATTGGAGTATCTAGGTGCCATTAGGGTTTTGGTTGATTTGTGTCTTAAGGTTTTATTCTAGTATGAACTCTATGATAGATCGAACGGAAAAATAGCTTCATGTTATTTTACTACGGACTCTTGAATAGATCGATCAGAAAGGATAACTTTGAGGTGGTTTCGTACCCTACCATAATATCTCCGTTTGTTCTCCGCTATTAGTGACTTTGGAGTGACTCTTTGTTGCATTTTGAGGGATAGTTATACGATCCAATTATGTTGTTATTGTTGAGAGAACTTGCACTAGTGAAAGTATGAACTCTAGGCCTTGTTTCCTAGCATTGCAATACCGTTTGTGCTCACTTTTATCATTAGTTACCTTGCTGTTTTTATATTTTCAGATTACAAAAATCATTATCTACTATCCATATTGCACATGTATCACCATCTCTTCACCGAACTAGTGCACCTATACAATTTACCATTGTATTGGGTGTGTTGGGGACACAAGAGACTCTTTGTTATTTGGTTGTGGGGTTGCTTGAGAGAGACCATCTTCATCCTACGCCTCCCACGGATTGATAAACCTTAGGTCATCCACTTGAGGGAAATATGCTACTGTCCTACAAACCTCTGCACTTGGAGGCCCAACAACGTCTACAAGAAGAAGGTTGTGTAGTAGACATCAAGCTCTTTTCTGGCGCCGTTGCCGGGGATGTGAGTGCTTGAAGGTATATCTTTAGATCTTGCAATCGAGTTTTTTAGTTTCTTGTTTTATCACTAGTTTAGTTTGTAAAAGAAAATTACAAAAAATGGAATTAAGTTTGCCTCATACGCTTCATCTTTTTAATATCTTTCGTGAGTATGATGGAAAGGAAAATTGTGCCAAAGTGTTAGAGGTAGATTGCATTAAAGTGTTTGGCACTAAATCTTTGAATGATGAGCATGCTTTCAATGTTGTTAGTATGAACTCCTTGAATATCCGTAGTACTAATGATGATTGCACTAGTTATGATGAAAATGTCTCCTATAAACATGTCAATTTTTGGGTAGTGCATTGGGTTTCCAAGTACACACCAAATAGGGAAGATAGATATTGCAAGAGGCATAAGCATTTAGAAACTAAATTTTTGCAAGAAAGGCTAGATATTTGTGCTGAAAATTTAAATTTTCTTAGCCGTACCTGTGAACTTTGCAATGAACATGATCATTTCGGTACCCAATGCAAATTGTTTCATGATCGTATAGTGTCCAAAAATTGTGATGACTTGATTTCTCTTGCACATCATAGTGAACTTAGTTTGATCTTGGTTTATGAAGAAATGAAACATATAACTAAGGTTGTTCCAGAATTTGCCCTTTGTAGAGTTCTTAATTTTGATCTAGAAGAAATTTATACGTATTGTGCGGTGAATTGCATTGAAAATCCGTATATTTCCAATTACATAAAGAAAAGAAAACAAATAGAGGATGAAGAGAATACTAATGAAAGGGAAGAGACTTCCCAATATTCTCCTATTATTTATTATGATGAATCAGGTAACAAGGAGGAGACTTCTATTCAACCAACCTCATTAATAAGGAGCTCCAAAAAGAGGATTAAACCCACACATGATGTGAAGAAGAAAAAGAAAAAACGGTGTCGGTGTACAAAAAGAGGGGTACATTTTTTGTACCCCTATAACTGTGCACGGGCAGTCTGAGCCGCGGATACCACCACACCAAGCAAGGCAAGGGAGGTGAGCCAGGGTAAGACCGAAGCTCAAGAGAACTAGAACGACGCCAAGGCCAAGACCACAAAGAGCAAAGGGGACGAAGCGGACTCCCCCGCCAAGATCCTTGCCGGGAGACAGTTCTAGCAGCCCCGGCAAGACCCTTGCTGCGGCGACTCATCCCGCGCCTATGGAGCAAACCACCCTTGAGTCCACTGCCCCCAAAGGGCAAGGATTCGGGAGACATCCCCGTGGCGGCATGCAGATCTTTGTGAAGACATTCAAGATCAGATACTTACTAAGGAGACGACAACCCTTGGCGGGATCCCAGCCGAGGAAGACCACAAGGCCCCCGGCAAGCGCCTTGCCGGGGATGACAGCAGGTGCCTCCACAAGACCCTTGTCGGGGCCCCGGCAAGGCCCTTACCGAGGACACCCGCAGGGCCACCATCAGGCACATGCCGACTAAACCTCCACCACCGCATGCATGCAGCTGCCGACCCAACCAGTTGGGCAGGCACCTGCGTGGCGGCATGCATATCTTCGTGAAGACCCACCACTGCGCCACCTCAGCTACCTGCCTACCTACGTGGCATCGTAGGCATCGCTGGCCAGGGCGCGTGTCGACACAAGAAGGAGCGGCGACGGACGAGACAGGTTTCTCCCCCGTCCCCGATAAAGCAAGGACACCTAAGCAAGACGCATTAAAGGCGCCTTGTCATGTGATGCGAGGGATAACCTCGCAGCACTGTACCCTTTCCACCTCCTGTGTGCCACTATGGCAACCCCTTTTTTCTATAAAAGGAGGCCCGAGGCGACCAGAGGAAGGATTCGGCTTTTTGGAGCTCCTCACGCCCCATAGCTAGCTCAAGAACACAGATATACAATCCACCAAAGCAGGAGTAGGGTTTTACGCATCCTCGCGGCCCGAACCTGGATAAACGAACCGTGTGCTATCTGTTTGATCCGCTCTTCTCACGACCCCGCACCCCGCTAACCACAGTAGGGATCCTTGTGATCCCATAGGTGTCGTTCCCACCGACATCTCTGGCGCGCCAGGTAGGGGGCGCAGTTGTGAGAATCGGCTTTAGTAGTTAGTTCGACGCTTCTTCATCATCATGGCGCCCAAGAAGAAGACGACGGTGGCGGTTGGCCAGTCGGAAGCCGGACAGCCCGTCCCGACGCGGGCGAGCAGCGGACCGGTCACAGAAAGGACCCGGGGCGCTGCTCGCGAACACCAACACCATCCCAGCAGCCGGTGTTTGGGAGGCGGCGATGTTTGTGCGCCTGGTAACTGGCCACACATTGCCAAATCCAAAGGCGGAGCCAAGCCCTTCGTGGGTGGAGCGGGGCCTTCCAGGGTCATCGCCGCCCCGCCGGGAGGCGACGCAAGGGCCTCCAAGACTCCCACGCCGGCGCCAACAGCGCGCTCCTCCCAGGCAGCGCGCGACGAACGGCGTAATCACGCCGAAGATCCCGGGCGTCGCCGCGGGAAGAGCCCCGAGCGCCACTCCCAGGACGTAGAAGACCTGCCCACTCGCCGAGGCACTGGTGAAAATGGCATGCGACCACGGGGTCGTGATAGATCTCCATCTGACATGGTCAGAAGTCGAAGCGCGTCATGATCCGTGCAGGTTTCGCTGCCACCGACGCCAGCAGAGGCCCTGGCGCGCGCGCAGTTGTTCCTCGACTTTCCTCCCACTACGGGGAAACTCGACGAATGGAGAGCCACTATCCGAAGCCTTGTTGCGGTGGCCAACAAAGACGAACCAAGTCCGGTGGGGCCCCCGGGTCGATGCTCCGATGGAGTCCCGCGGACCAGTGGCGGAAAAGCCGGCGGCGCCGCGACCACGGTGCATTCACCTCTTCCCCATCTGGTACCGCGGACGCCGGCTCGTCGCGACGTCATGGGTGACGAAATCTCCATAGCATCGTCCGACCCACAAACCCACTGTGACCAGCGCCAAGTTCTTCGGGAACGAGCCCATGAGGACGCTCGAACCACTATCGAGCGCCGGCGCGGAGCGCGCCACCAGTTAGACAAGCGAGCAGGGCCTGCTGTGAACCACCCGGCCCCGGAGAGCCCCGGAGGCCTACCTTATGAGGTAGGCTGTCCGACTTTTACCCGTGAGTTGCGGCAGTTCCAGTGGCCCACTCACCGCACCTTCAAACCTGACGTTGGCGAAAAGTACAACGGCAAGACTCACCCGTCTGAGTTCCTCAGCATCTACACCATCTTGATGCAAGCCGCCGGAGCCCGCGACGATAAGATGCTTGCGAATTACTTTCCATTGGCTCTTAAACCCAACGCCATGTCATGGTTGATGCACTTGCCGGTAGACTCTATTTCCTCCTGGTCGGATTTGTGCCATGATTTTGTGGGCGCCTTTACTGGAGGTCACCAAGCCCATGGCCAAGCAAGCGACATGCATGTCATTCCCTAGAAGGGAGGCGAGAGTCTGCGCAAGTATATACAGAGGTTCAGCCGGGTATAGTACAGTATCACTGATGTTCACCCAGCCGCCATCATCAGCGCGTTCCATAAGAACATGCGTAACCGGAAGATGCATGAAGAACTGGCAATGAACAAGGTGAAAGATGTGGCAGAACTCTATGTTCTTGCTGACAGATGTGCCCGAGCTGAAGAGGGAAGGAAGTACCCCGGCGAAGATGCCGGCGTGGAAACCGACTCCTCAGATGAGGATACTGCCGCCCCGGCAAAGAAAGGTCGGCGCCGCAACAGGAAGCGTAAAGGTAAAGCTGTGCTTGCCGTCGAGGGATATGATGACGCCGGCTCCGCCAAGAAAACCAAGGCAGATGACCCCGGGAAGGAAATTGCCGGATGTGTCGCTTGCCGGGCCTTGGCGGCTGCCGAGAACCCAGGAAACTCCAACAAGCAATACTGCAAGATCCATCGCACCAAAGGCCATGATCTCCGGAACTGCCGACAGGTTGAGCTCCTTGCTGAGAAGCAGAGGGCTGAATTTGAGAGGCGGGGCAAGGAGAAAGGCCAGGACGGTGCTGAGGGGTCCGGCAAGAAGCGTGATGGCCAGGCGGGCCGTCGCGGCAAAGATAAACAGCGGGAGAGGTCCGCCCGGGGCCGTGACAAAAAGCCAGAAGACGATGATCACGAAGAGGATGATGAGTCTGGTGACCAAGAATTTCAAAAAGCTACAGAGGCCATGTGCGTCGATGGCGGTGCCTCGCTGCATACCTCTCACCGCCAGCTTAAACAGTGGGCGCGTGAGATTACAGCGGCGGAACCGTCGTTTGATGCCCAAAGGCCGCTGAAGTGGTCTAGCACACCTATCATTTTTGACACTGAGGATCACCCTGATCGCACTACTGCGGTCGGGTGCTTGCCATTGTTGGTTTCACCAACAATACGCAACCTCAAGGTGACAAAGATGCTAGTCGATGGCGGGGCCGGTCTGAACTTAATCTCGCCTGCCGTGATCGAGAAATTGCAGATTCCTGATGAGGACCTCGAAGAGACGGGCACGTTTCAGGGGGTCAACCCGGGAAGAAGTCAACCAAAGGGAAAGGTCACGTTGCCCGTGACTTTTGGGAGTGATCTGAACTACAGGACAGAAAGGATTGTGTTCGACGTTGCCAAGATCCCCTTGCCTTACAACGGGATCCTTGGTCGCCCAGCGCTGGCCAAGTTCATGGCGGCGTCACATTACGCCTACAACACCCTGAAAATGCCGGGGCCTATGACGATCATCACCGTCCCATCAGACAAGAAGGATGCGCTAATTTGCGCTGACCAACTTTACCAACAAGCAGTTGCAGCAGCCGCCACTGCTAAGGCGCTTGCTCCTGCCGCTGGAGCCCCGAGAAGGCAAAAGAAGAAGACCGGTGAAACCTCAGGCACCCACTCCGGCAAGCGCACCTCTTCGGAGTGTAGCGCTCCCGTCGAGGACATGCCAGAGAGCTCCGCCGACAGAAACAAGAAGTCTAGGGCCACACCGCCGGGAACCAAGAAGGATTCTGTCAAGGAGGACGACACGGGAGGAGCTTTTACCATAAGCTCCACCCTTGACGACAAATAGGAATACGCGCTCGTCACCTTCCTGTGGGCGAATGTCGATGTGTTTGCATGGCAAGCATCCGACATCCCCGGCGTTCCCAGGGAGGTGATTGAGCACCACCTTGCTGTCTGTCCTCATGCGCGGCCCGTCAAGCAGAAGGTCAGAAAGCAAGCTTTGGAACGACAAGAGTTCATCACAGAGGAGATCTGGAAACTGGAAGCAGCGGGTTTGGTAAGAGGAGTGCTCCATCCAAGGTGGTTGGCCAATCCGGTGGTAGTGCGCAAGGCAAATGGGAAGTGGAGGCTGTGTATTGATTACACAGATATTAATAAGGCTTGTCCCAAAGACCCCTTCCCGTTGCCACGCATGGACCAGATTGTTGACTCCACAGCTGGGTGTGATCTGTTGTCATTCCTCGATGCCTACTCCGGCTACCACCAGATCTTCATGACAAGGGAAGATGAAGAGAAAATGGCATTCATCACCCCATGTGGTACGTATTGCTTTATACGGATGCCTTTTGGGTTGAAGAGTGCTGGTTCAACGTTTGCAAGGGCGGTCCAGATTGGTTTTGAACCCCAGCTCCATAGAAATATGGAAGCTTATATGGATGATATAGTGGTCAAAACCAAGAACAGGGAAACCCTCATATCAGATTGACAAGAAACATTTGCAAACCTACGCAAGATCAATCTCAAGCTGAACCCTGAGAAGTGCGTCTTCGGCGTCCCGTCTAGCAAGCTTCTCGGGTTCTTTGTGTCACAGCGTGGGATAGAGGCCAATCCGGACAAGATCAAAGCTATAGAGCAGATTGAAGCGCCCAAGCGAGTCAAGGATGTGCGTCGGCTTGCTGGTTGCGTTGCCGCCATGAACAGGTTCATTTCCAAGTCCGCCGAGCGCGCCCTTCCCTTTTTCAAAATTTTGAAAAAGGCAGGCCCGATGGAGTGGACGCCAGAAGCCGAAGCAGCATTGCAAGATTTGAAGAGGTACCTCTCCTCCGCGCCAATACTAGTTGCGCCTAGGCCACAGGAACCGTTGCTACTGCACCTGGCGGCAACGAACCAGGTGGTCAGCGCCGCACTAGCGGCGTAGAGAGAAATTGATGATGAGGTAATAGCAGCGACGGAGCCCGATGCTGAGACAACGCGGCTGTCGGCGTTCTGGGAACGGGGGTCCCCAGACTTGCCTGCCTGCGGCCTGTGGCGTGACTCAAAGGGGGGCCCAGCACGACCCATCTTCATCAACACAGACCCAAGACCCTCGCGAGGGGCCAAGCCTCGCGGGGCGGACGACATGGAGCTTCCTCAGGCACGGCCTCATCAGGCTGGCTCGCGAGGAGGCGGAAAGATCAAGGCGGGGTACCTCACGAGGTGCCCATGACGCAAGCCATGATGACCAAGGGCGCCAGGCGGGTGCCAGCCCGCACAGTGTCCTCCTTTCCTCTTTGGTGCAAAGGGGGCAAGTGCAGCCGCGGAGTACCGAGGCATCAGGCAAAGGTTGCCATTTCGGTGCAACAAGACCAAGCCCAGGAAGACTGCAAGACGGAGGTCATCGTGGAGCCCAGGACGGCGTCACCACCAGTGCTTTGTGCAGGAGAAGACTACTTTTGTCAGGGTAGCTAGTACTAGCTGTCCCCCTTCAAATTAGCCCGCCATTGTTGGCTCCCTTCCCGCTCGATATTTGGGAAGAGGACCAGGGCCTCTATAAATAGGACCAGCCACCCACAGAGAAAAGGGGGTTCGGAAGAGGAGGTTCTTTAGAGAGGGGGTTTGATCACCCCAGCCAAGAACAGACCCTCGTGAGGCTGTTCTTCCTTGTATCATTCATCATCATCAGCCCAAGAGGCAATCCACCACGCCACACACTGGAGTAGGGTATTACACCACAACGGTGGCCCGAACCAGTATAAACCTTGTGTCCCTTGTGTTGTTCTTTCCATAGCTTAGATCTTAGCGAGGCGGAGGGGTGCAGGTAGGTAGGAAGCGAAATCTCCACGCGCACCCCAGTGTTCGAACCTCAAGGGTCTGCCGGAACCCGAAATCTGACATTTGGCGCGCCAGGTAGGGGTGCACCGGAGTTTTCTCCGAGCCCTGGCCCCAGCCCTGCAATGGGTACGGTGGCCGAACAAGTTCAAGCCAACGACGCCGCCGCGCTACGGCAGCGCGACAGATCCGCTGGCCTTCTTGCCGGTGAGCGAGGAGGCCCTCCTCGAAGCTGGAGGTGACGATAGGGTCATGGCCAACTCGCTCCCCATGGCCCCCACCTGCGCTCCGCGCACATGGCTGCTCCACCCGCCGGCAGCCTCCGCGGCCTCTTGGGAAGAGCCCCGCGGCCTCTTCCCCGCCCATCACGCTACACCAACACCCCCGGTCGTCGCGGCCCTTCTGGGCGGCTCGCAAGCGCCGCCTACAAGTCACCACGTCAAGCCATTCATCCGCCAGGTCAGCGCCGCTTCCACGCGGCAGGGGGCTCTCCCAGACCGGGCGGCGCCCAAGGCCGGCCTGACCTTCAGCTCGGAGGACCACCCCCCCAACTCGGCCTGCTCGGGTGCGCTCCCCATGCTGTGCACCCCCACCATCTGCCAGGTGGCCATCACCAGAACTCTCATCGACGGCGGTGCGGGCCTCAGCGTGCTCTCGGTCGAGGCCTTCGACCTCCTCTGCATACCCCTGGAACGGCTGCAACCCAGCCAGCCCTTCTTAGGCGTTGGGGGCGGATCATCCAGCTCCTTGGGACAGATCCGGCTCCCCGTGACCTTCGGCACCTACAACAACTTCCACACGGAGCTGGTCGACTTCGACATCGCCCCCATCGGCCTCCCCTACAACGCCATCCTCGGCTACCCAGCACTGGCCCAATTCATGGCCGCGACGCACCCGGCGTACAACCTCATGAAGATTCCTGGGAGCCGCGGTGTCCTCAACGTGCACGGGGACACCGGAGACGCGCTGCGGGTGCTCAAGCTCACCTTCAAGACGGCGGCGTCGGCGCGGTCCGCCGACTTGGAGACCCCCGAGCCCATGGGGGCTGCACCCGCCAAGAAGAAATAGTTGTTCACCCGAGACAAGGCAGAAACCAAGCAGATACCCGTCGATGAGGACAGGTCCACCAACGCCACTTTCACCATAGGCGCCAACCTCGAACTCGAGTAGGAGGAGGCCCTGGTCGGGTTCCTGCGCGCAAACAAGAAGGTATTCGCTTGGGAGCCTGACCAGTTGGCAGGGATCCCTAGGAGAGTAATCGAGCATCACCTCGACGTGTGCCCCAGCGTGCGCCCTGTGAAGCAGAAGGCCAGGCGGCAGTCCACAGAAAAGCAAGCCTTCATCATCCAAGAGACCCGCAAATTAGAAGCCGCTGGGGTCATTCGCGAGGTCCGATACCCGGATTGGTTGGCCAAACCTGTCGTTGTGCCAAAGAAGGGAGGGAAGGAGCGCATGTGTGTCGACTTCACCAACCTCAACAAAGCATGCCCGCAAGATCCGTTCCCGCTTCCCCACATCGACCAGATCGTCGATTCCACCGTGGAACGCGACCTGCTATGCTTCTTGGAAGCCTTTTCTAGGTATCACCAGATCAAGATGCCTTTAGTCCTTGCCGTCGAGCCCCAGGCTCCAGCATGGGCACAGCATACCGTTCGATTCCTCCAAACAGGGGAACTTCCTGAGGAGCAGGAAGAAGCGGAAAAAGTAGCATGTCGCTCTACTATGTACAAGTTCGTCGATGACATCCTGTACAGAAAGAGGCCGAACAGCGTGAAATTGAAGTGTATCCCTCGAGAGGAAGGACTGGGGCTGTTGGCGGAGATACATGGAGGCATATGTGGATCCCACATCGGGTCAAGGGCCCTTGCCGGCAAAGCGTTTCAGCAAGGCTTCTTCTGGCCCACTGCCCACCAGGATGCGACGACACTAGTCACCAGGTGTGAAGCGTGTCAGTTCCATTCAAAGAAGCTTCATCAGCCAGCTCAAGCCCTTCAAACCATTCCTCTCTCCTGACCTTTCTCGGTCTGGGGGCTCGACATACTGGGCCCTTTCCCCCACGCTGTCGGGGGCTTTGAGTACTTGTACATTGCAATCGACAAGTTCACAAAGTGGCCAGAAGTGGAAGCAGTGAGGAAGGTCACAGCACAGTCAGCCGTCAAGTTCTTCAAAGGACTGGTGTGCCGTTTTGGTGTACCCAATAGGGTTATCACCGACAACGGCACGCAGTTCACAAGCCACACCTTCATGCAATATATTCAAGACCTCGGCAGCAAGGTCTCTTTCGCTTCCGTTGCTCACCCACGAAGCAATGGTCAAGCTGAGAGGGCAAATGCTGAAGTACTGCGAGGCCTGAGGACAAAGACCTTTGACAGACTGCACAAGAGTGGAAGGCGCTGGATTGATGAATTGCCAGCGGTTCTTTGGTCAATCAGAACGACACCAAATCGAGCCACCAGCCAGACACCCTTTGCCCTGGTATACGGGGCAGAAGCAGTTCTCCCCATGGAACTCATATACGGGTCACCTCAAGTACTCGCTTATGACGAGCTTGAGCAAGAGCAATTGCGGCAAGATGACGCAATGCTCCTTGAGGAAGATCGTCTTCGGGCGGCTGTGAGAGCAGCGCGCTACCAGCAAGCCTTGCGCCGCTACCATAGCCGCAAGGTTCATGCCCGAAGCTTTGAGGAAGGCGACCTTGTTCTTCGGCGCGTTCAATCGGCCAAGAATTCCAACAAATTGACGCCAAAGTGGGAAGGCCCTTATCGGGTAATACGAGTCACCAGGCCCAGCGCAGTCCGCCTGGAGACCGAAGATGCCGTTCCGGTGAGTAACTCCTTGAACATTGAGCATCTTCGCAAGTTTTACCCGTGAGGCGCGGCTTGCCGGGCCCCCCGGCAAGCCACCTTTTGTACGAGCCTTGCCGATGACGCATGTAACCCTTTGTACAAAGCCAGGCGCAGACCCTGAGCATAAATAAATGAAGCACTGGTGCCCTAAGTTATAGCATGCATGCTAGGTCGAGTCTCGTCGTTGGTTAGGGTTGATAGTGCTTAGCAGCGACTAACCCCTAGCTTAGAGGTCGAGTGTGCGTCTCTTTGTCTTTCTTTTGTCTTCTTTGGTTCACAGGACACACAGATATCCGTGCCGAACCACTTGGGGAGAAAAAAAGAGGAACAGACCAGCATCTTGCCCTCGGCAAGCCAGTATTGCCGGGGGCTGCAAGAGCAAAGATTCACCCACGGCGAACCAGGGTTGCCGGGGACTACAGCTTCAGATAAGTTCTTCATCCCTTATCATGCATTCCATTATGGACTGAGGTATGTGAAACCTTGTTTTCCCCTAAGCTACCGTGCTCCCATAACTCTAGGCCCTAGGGCTCGTTCCTGGGGCCAAGTTTGGTCGTAGTCGCGGCAGCGAAAGGATGAAACAAGGAGCCTGAACCCGCCTCATCCCTGCCTCCGCCAAAGGCGTGAGGAAGGTCGAGCGAAGTGGCGAGACGGCAAGGCCTGTTGCCGGGCAAGGAAATGTTTATCTTGAAGATATCAAGGATTTACTCCTTGTCGTGGGTTCCACCCGCAAACAAATGACCCGGCAAGCATCCCTTTTTCATTAAAAAAACATTCCACTCAGGTACAGTCCATAGGGAATGAAAAACATGAATGATGGGATTACAAGTTTTAAATTCAACAAAGGCCCGAAGGCTAACAAACTGAAAAGAGATAAGGTGCCCGTAATCCCTTTCTTGTCCCTCTCCTCAGGAGGCAGGTAAAGGAGGCGAAAAGGACAAAAGGAGCACCTAGGTGAGCTACAGGTGGCAGAAGACACCAAGAGAACATCTTGGTGGCCGTCCAAAGGCTGGATGGTGATGGCGGCACCGGAAGCAGAGCTCGAAGACGAGGCGGCATGACGTCAGCACGCGTCGAAGGCGTCGGTGCCCGCGTACTCTGACTTGACGGCCTTGCCGCCCACCCTCTTCCTCTTCTGCAGCCTCCCAACGCCAGCCGCCCAAGGAGACGACCTCGATAAGTTCAAGGAGCCGGCGACACGGATGATGGGGTCGCCGGTGCCGCATGGAGCGGCACCCGACACCTAGTAGGACCCGTCATCCTGCCGCCTACTACCCTCGTCGTCGCTGCCACTGTCCTCCTCGTCACTCCCGCCCGAGGAGGAGTCTTCACTATTAGAAGAGCTCTCCACGCAGCACCTTGCACGGGTCCCAAAGCACCCGCAGACCTTGACGGAGAGAAGGCCACCCTCCATCAGCTTAAAATGGAGAGTGAGCCCCTCCGTCAAGCGGTGGATGTGAGCAAACGTCTTCCATCCCCGACGAAGATACATCATGTGAGGGGCGGGGAAGTCGATGCGGACCCGCGTGCCACTGATCCCACAGCCCCTCATGTGCAGCCGCAACGATTCCGGCGGATCCAGCTCCATCTCCCACGCAAATGGAGTCGGGAGACGAAGGCGACGGCGTGGCGGCTCGCGCAGCCTGACGAAGAACTCACAAGGGTCATCCCCAACATGGCCCTCCATTGGAGGAGGAGCTGCTGGCGGAGGCGAGGCCGGCGCGCCGCCCCGTCCTCCTCTTCCCCGAGCGCCCCGGCCTCACCCACGGCCTCGCCCCCTCCCCCTTCCCCTCGCGGCTGGCTCTGCCACCGCAGGCGCAGGAGAAGGAGGGACGCGTTGTCGAGCGGCGACCCTCGCTGCCACTGTTGAAGGACCGGGATTCCCTCTCTCCATGACGGATGGAAGGGAGGAGTAGAAGTTGAAGGAGCAAGAAGATGAAAGAATGCGGGACGCCATCCCACCCTCCCACTCTTTATAAAGGATCGGGGTTGGGGCTCGGCCGCCCCGCTCGGACAATCAAGATACAGAAGGCGCAGGGAGCTAGGACCGACCCGCCGCCCCAACCAGCGACGGCCCGGTTTCCCGCCTCCACCGTTTGCCACCCCAGGTGCATGGGAGACACGTGGCGGACGTGCAGAACCAAGGGCACGGGTGAGATGACCACTCCCCACCCCATGATCGTGGGGAGTGGACGCCTTGAAGATCGCGCCTCAGCCCCATTCAGTAAATGGGCCGCGCCTCCCTCCATTATGGGGAAGGCGCGAACCGCCCCTTTACTACGATGTGACGGATGCCTGCGGGAACCAACCCCACGCATGCCGCCCACGTCACACGCGCCTCCCCACACCGCGCCACACGCGGGAATCGTGGGATGCACAGCGCACGAAGAATCTTACCGCGGTAAAAACCGCCCCACCTGCCCGCGCACCGTTTTTGGGCCTAGCCCATCAATGTGTTGCGCTTATGTGTGGCCCAGGCCCGGGGGCTCCTGTTAGTGCACAAAAAGAGGGGTACATTTTTTGTAACCCTATAACTGTGCACGGGAAGTCTGAGCCGCGGATACCACCACACCAAGCAAGGCAAGGGAGGTGAGCCAGGGTAAGACCGAAGCTCAAGAGAACTAGAACGACGCCAAGGCCAAGACCGCGAAGAGCAAAGGGGACGAAGCGGACTCCCCCAAGCGCCCAGGGAGACAGTTCTAGCAGCCCCGGCAAGACCCTTGCCGCGGCGACTCGTCCCGCGCCTACGGAGCAAACCATCCTTGAGTCCACTGCTCCCAAAGGGCAAGGATTCGGGAGACATCCCCGTGGTGGCATGCAGATCTTTGTGAAGACATTCAAGATCAGATACGCACTAAGGAGACGACAACCCTTTGGTGGGATCCCAGCCGAGGAAGACCACAAGGCCCCCGGCAAGCGCCTTGCCGGGGATGATAGCAGGCGCCTCAGCAAGACCCTTGCCGGGGGCCCGGCAAGGCCCTTACCGAGGACACCCACAGGGCCACCATCAAGCCCACGCCGACTAAACCTCCACCACCGCATGCATGCAGCTGCCGACCCAACCAGCTGGGCAGGCACCTGCGTGGCGGCATGCAGATCTTCATGAAGACCCACCACTGCGCCACCTCAGCTGCCTGCCTACCTACGTGGCATCGCAGGCGTCGCTGGCCAGGGCACGTGTCGACACAAGAAGGAGCGACGACAAACGAGATAGGTTTCTCCCCCGTCCCTGATAAAGCAAGGACACCTAAGCAAGACGCATTAAAGGCGCCTTGTCATGTGATGCGAGGGATAACCTCACAGCACTGTACCCTTTGCACCTCCTGTGTGCCACTGTGGCAACCCCTTTTTTCTATAAAAGGAGGCCCGAGGCGACCAGAGGAAGGATTCGGCTTTTTGGAGCTCCTCATGCCCCATAGCTAGCTCAAGAACACAGATATACAATCCACCAAAGCAGGAGTAGGGTTTTACGCATCCTCGTGGCCCGAACCTGGATAAACGAACCGTGTGCTATCTGTTTGATCTGCTCTTCTCACGACCCTGCGCCCCGCTAACCACAGTAGGGATCCTTGTGATCCCATAGGTGTCGTTGCCACCAACAAACGGAGAAGCAAAAGTAAAAAGGTATCTCTCCCAAATGATGTTGCTCCTATTACTCCTTGTGATGATGATAATTGCTATACTATTGGTGCTATCCATACTATTAATGATGAGAGCGATTATGCTTATGATATGAAAAGGCCCAAGGTTGGGGATGCTATGTTTGATGAAGATGATGTTTTTGAGAATATATTTGCTGCAATTAATGTTAGCCCCAAGCTTGGGGAAGCTATGTTTAATGAGGATGATATTTTTAGTCTCTCAAGTTTCAATATGCAAAATTATAATGATGATAGCATGCCTCCTACTTATGATGAGTAATGATCCCACTAGTTTGGAGGATGTTGAATCTTATAATATTTATGAAAGTGGATTTGGAGAGGTCGTGACTTTATTTAGTGATGTATCCACTATCTTGGAAGAGGTTTCAATTGATTATTATGAGAACAAAGTTGCTACTTATGATGATTATTGTGATAACACGTATGCTTTAAAAAGTAGTGATGGTTATATTTATGAAACTTGTCATGATTATGATTACCCATTTTCTGGACATTACTCTTTTAATATGGAAACAATATAGTATTCGAGTTTCTTATGATACTCCCACTATTCCGAATGAGAAGAATTTTGCTTATGTGGAGAGTAATAAAATTTCTATGCTTGTAGATCATGAAAAGAATGCTTTATGTGATGGTTATATTGTTGAATTCATTCATGATGCTACTGAAAATTATTATGAGGGAGGAATATATGCTTGTAGGAATTGCAATAATATCAATTTTCCTCTCTATGTGTTGAAAATTTTGAAGTTATGCTTGTTTTGCCTTCCTATGCTAGTTGATTATTGTTCCTATAAGTTATTTGCTCACAAAATCCCTATTCATAGGAAGTGAGTTAGACTTAAATGTGCTAGTCATATTCTTCATGATGCTCTCTTTATGTTTCAATTCTTATCTTTTATGTGAGCATCATTGAAATCATCATGCCTAGCTAGGGGCATTAAACGATAGCGCTTGTTGGGAGGCAACCCAACTTTATCTTTGTTCCTTGATTTTTGCTCCTGTTTAATAATAAAAAAATCATCTATCCTCTATTATTATTGTGTTTTTATGTTTTAATTAGTGTTTGTGCCAAGTAAAGCCTTTAGGACCTTCTTGGGTGATTGTTATTTGATCTTGCTATAAAAAAAAGAAAGTATGCGCTCACGAGAATAATTTTCATTTTTTACCAGAGAGCGATAAAATAAAAATTTCTACTTGCAGTATATTAATAAACAAATTGCCTAGGACTTCTAATTTCTCAGGATTTTTGGAGTTACAGAAGTATTCGAAACCTACAGATTACTACAGACTGTTTTGTTTTTGACAGATTCTATTTTTCGTGTGTTGTTTGCTTATTTTGATGAATCTATGGCTAGTAATAGAGTTTATGAACCATAGAGAAGTTGGAATACAGCAGGTTTAACACCAGTATAAATAAAGAATGAGTTCATCAAAGTACCTTGAAGTGGTGGTCTGTTTTCTTATACTAACGGAGCTTACGAGTTCTCTATTAAGTTTTGTGTTGTGAAGTTTTCAAGTTTTGGGTGAAGATTCGATGGACTATGGAATAAGGAGTGGCAAGGGACTAAGCTTGGGGACGCCGAAGGCACCCCAAGGTAATATTCAAGGACAACCAAAATCCTAAGCTTGGGGATGCCCCGGAAGGCATCCCCTCTTTCATCTTCGTTCATCGGTAACTTTACTTGGAGCTATATTTTTATTCACCACATGATATGTGTTTTGCTTGGAGCGTCAATTTATTTTAATTTGTTTTGCTTGCTGTTTGAATAAAGTACCAATATCTGAAATTCTTAAATGTTAGGGAGTCTTCACATAGTTACATAATTATTCAACTACTCGTTGATCTTCACTTATATCTTTCGGAGTAGTTTGTCATCTGCTCTAGTGCTTCACTTATATCTTTTTAGAGCACGATGGTGGTTTTATTTTGAAGAAATAGATGAAATCTCATGCTTCACTTATATTATTTTGAGAGTCTTTAGAACAGCATGGTAGTTTGCTTTGGTTATGAAACTAGTCCTAATATGATGGGCATCCAAGATGGGTATAATAAAAACTTTCATATAAAGTGTATTGAATACTACGAGAAGTTTGATACTTGATAATTGTTTTGAGATATGGAGATGGTGATATTAGAGTCATGCTAGTTGAGTAGTTGTCAATTTGAGAGATACTTGTGTTGAAGTTTGTGATTCCCGTAGCATGCACGTATGGTGAACCATTATGTGATGAAGTCGGAGCATGATTTATTTATTGATTGTCTTCCTTATGAGTGGAGGTCGGGGACGAGCGATGGTCTTTTCCTACCAATCTATCCCCCTAGGAGCATGCGCGTAGTACTTTGTTTCGATAACTAATAGACTTTTGCAATAAGTATGTGAGTTCTTTATGACTAATGTTGAGTCCATGGATTATACGCACTCTCACCCTTCCACCATTGCTAGCCTCTCTAGTACCGCGCAACTTTTGCCAGTACCATAAACCCACCATATACCTTCCTCAAAACAGCCACCATACCTACCTATTATGGCATTCCCATAGCCATTCTGAGATATATTGCCATGCAACTTTCCACTGTTCCGTTTATTATGACACGCTCCATCATTGTCATATTGCTTTGCATGATCATGTAGTTGACATCGTATTTGTGGCAAAGCCACCATTCATAATTCTTTCATACATGTCACTCATGAGCCATTGCACATCCCGGTACACCGCCGGAGGCATTCATATAGAGTCATATTTTGTTCTAAGTATCAAGTTTGTAATTCTTGAGTTGTAAGTAAATAAAAGTGTTATGGTCATCCTTATTAGAGCATTGTCCCATGTGAGGAAAGGATGATGGAGACTATGATTCCCCCATTAGTCGGGATGAGACTCCGGATGAAAAAAAAGAAAAAAATGAGGCCATAAAAAAAGAGAAAAGGCCCAAATAAAAAAATAAAAATAAAAAATGAGAGAAAAAGAGAGAAGGGGCAATGCTACTATCCTTTTACCACACTTGTGCTTCAAAGTAGCACCATGATCTTCATGATAGAGAGTCTCCTATGTTGTCACTTTCATATACTAGTGGGAATCTTTCATTATAGAACTTGTCTTGTATATTCCAATGATGGGCTTCCTCAAAATGCCCTAGGTCTTCGTGAGCAAGCGAGTTGGATGCACACCCACTAGTTTCTTTTATTGAGCTCTCATACATTTATAGCTCTAGTGCATCCGTTGCATGGCAATCCCTACTCACTCACATTGGTATCTATTGATGGGCATCTCCATAGCCCGTTGATACGCCTAGTTGATGTGAGACTATCTTCTCCTTTTTGTCTTCTCCACAACCACCATTCTATTCCACCTATAGTGCTATATCCATGGCTCACGCTCATATATTGCGTGAAGATTGAAAAATTTTGAGAACATCAAAAGTATGAAACAATTGCTTGGCTTGTCATCGGAGTTGTGCATGATTTAAATATGTTGTGTGGTGATGATGGGGCATAGTCAGACTATATGATTTTGTAGGGATAACTTTCTTTGGCCATGTTATTTTGAGAAGACATGATTGCTTTGTTAGTATGCTTGAAGTATTATTATTTTTATGTCAACATGAACTTTTGTCTTGAATCTTATGGATCTTAATATTCTTGCCAGAATAAAGAGAACTACATGGATAAATATGTTAGGTAGCATTCCACATGAAAAATTCTGTTTTTATCATTTACCTACTCGAGGACGAGCAGGAATTAAGCTTGGGGATGCTGATACGTCTCCAACGTATCTATAATTTTTGATTGTTCCATGCTATTATATTATCAACCTTGGATGTTTTATATGCATTTATATGCTATTTTATATGATTTTTGGGACTAACCTATTAACCTAGAGCCCAGTGCCAGTTTTCTGTTTTTCCCTTGTTTTAGAGTATCGCAGAAAAGGAAAATCAAACGGAGTCCAACTGACCTGAAACTTCACGGAACTTATTTTTGGACCAGAAGAATCCCATGGAGTATCGGAGTTTGACCCGGAGAGTCCCGGGCTGCCCACGAGGGTGGGGGGTGCACCCACCCCCCGGGCGCACCCCCTACCTCGTGGACAGCCCGGAGGTCCACCGACGTACTTCTTCCTCCCATATATACCCATATACCCTAAAAACTTCGGAGAGCAGAATAGATCGGGAGTTCCGCCGCCAGAAGCCTCCGTAGCCACCGAAAACCAATCTAGACCCGTTTCGGCACCCTGTCGGAGGGGGGAATCCCTCTCCGGTGGCCATCTTCATCATCTCGGCGCTCTCCATGATGAGGAGGGAGTAGTTCTCCCTCGGGGCTGAGGGTATGTACCAGTAGCTATGTGTTTGATCTCTCTCTCTCTCTCTCGTGTTCTTGAGGAGATACGATCTTGATGTATCGCGAGCTTTGCTATTATAGTTGGATTTTATGATGTTTCTCCCCCTCTACTCTCTTGTAATGGATTGAGTTTTCCCTTTGAAGTTATCTTATCGGATTGAGTCTTTAAGGATTTGAGAACACTTGATGTATGTCTTGCACGTGCTTATCTATGGTGACAATGGGATATCATGTGATCCACTTGATGTATGTTTTGGTGATCAACTTGCGAGTTCCATGACCTCGTGAACTTATGCATAGGGGTTGGCACACGTTTTTGTCTTGACTCTCCGGTAGAAACTTTGGGGCACTCTTTGAAGTTCTTTGTGTTGGTTGAATAGATGAATCTGAGATTGTGTGATGCATATCGTATAATCATACCCACACATACTTGAGGTGACATTGGAGTATCTAGGTGCCATTAGGGTTTTGGTTGATTTGTGTCTTAAGGTGTTATTCTAGTACGAACTCTATGATAGATTGAACGGAAAGAATAGCTTCATGTTATTTTACTACGGACTCTTGAATAGATCGATCAGAAAGGATAACTTTGAGGTGGTTTCGTACCCTACCATAATATCTCCGTTTGTTCTCCGCTATTAGTGACTTTGGAGTGACTCTTTGTTGCATTTTGAGGGATAGTTATACGATCCAATTATGTTGTTATTGTTGAGAGAACTTGCACTAGTGAAAGTATGAACCCTAGGCCTTGTTTCCTAGCATTGCAATACCATTTGTGCTCACTTTTATCAGTAGTTACCTTGCTGTTTTTATATTTTCAGATTACAAAAACTATTATCTACTATCCATATTGCACTTGTATCACCATCTCTTCGCCGAACTAGTGCACCTATACAATTTACCATTGTATTGGGTGTGTTGGGGACACAAGAGACTCTTTGTTATTTGGTTGCAGGGTTGCTTGAGAGAGACCATCTTCATCCTACGCCTCCCACGAATTGATAAACCTTAGGTCATCCACTTGAGGGAAATTTGCTGCTGTCCTACAAACCTCTGCACTTGGAGGCCCAACAACGTCTACAAGAAGAAGGTTGTGTAGTAGACATCAAGAATCAAATATTGTTCATAGATAAACTTGATCATAAACCCACAATTCATCGGATCTCGAAAAACACACCACAAAAATAGTTACATCAAATAGATCTCCAAGAAGATCGAGGAGAACATTGTATTGAGATCCAAAGAGAGAGAAGAAGCCATCTAGCTAATAACTATGGACCCGAAGGTCTGAGGTAAACTACTCACACATCATCGGAGGGGCCATGGAGTTGATGTAGAGGCCCTCCGTGATCGATTCCCCCTCCGGCGGAGCTCCGGAAAAGGCCGCAAGATGGGATCTCTTGGGTACAGAAGGTTGCGGCAGTGGAAATAGGGTTTCGTGGTGCTCCTGGATGTTTTCGGGGTATATGAATATATATAGGAGGAGGAAGTAGGTCGGTGGAGCCACGAGGGGCACATGAGGGGGGAGGGCGCGCCCAGTGGGTAGGCGTGCCCCCCTGCCTCGTGGCCTCCTTGTTGGTTGCTTGACGTCCACTCCAAGTTCCCTGGATCATGTTTGTTCCAAAAATAACTCTCCCGAAGGTTTTATTCCATTTGGATTCTGTTTGGTATTCCTTTTCTGCGAAACACTGAGATAGGCAAGAAACAGCAATTTGCATTGGCCCTTGGGTTAGTAGGTTAGTCCCAAAAATAATATAAAAGTGTATAAATAAGCCGATTAACATCCAAAACAGATAATATAATAGCATGGAACAATCAAAAATTATAGATATGTTGGAGACGTATCAACGACGCTCTTGGTTGGTCGAGGCAGGAGGAGCAACAGATATGGGTTCAACATTGAGGGGTTCTTGGGTTGCAGCACGCTCTTTCTTTGAAGACTTTGAAGCCTTTGTCTTCAATTTCTTCTTGGAGGTAGCATCATCAGATATATCTTTGTGCTTCTGCTTCCTGGCTTCGACTTCAGCTGCCCTTGTTTTCTTCAACTCTAAATTTGTTGAGGTGACCTTAGGCTTCGAGCCTGTCATGCTGGCAGGGAAGACAATTTGAGGTTCTTCCTGCCTTGGTGCTTCAGATTGGGCTTCAGCAGACTTCTTCTTTGGCTTGGCAGCCATTCTGGGGTCGATGCCAGGACGCCCAAGAGCCTTGCAGTTTTCAGCTTCATTGTGGGCTTGAACACACTTCTGCGCATAGTACTTCATGCGCTCTCATGAGCCTTTGGCTTCTTCATGCTTCTTGTGAAATTGTTCCTTAAGATCATGCAGCATCTTCTTGAAGATCTGCATATCAGCCACAATGAGCTCAGCCATATTATTCTTTAAATGAGCCTTCTCATAATCAATCTTGTTCTTGAGTTCAACAATTTTCTGGGCCAAGGCTAGTTCATTGGCAATAGCTCCATGGAACGTGATGCTTATGTCCATCGGCAGCTGTAGATCATCAATGTTGATGCTTTGGTCATCAAACCACTCATTGATGAAATTTTTCAAAATGTCAACATCAAAGAGGGGCATATCGTTGAAGATCTCTGCATCTTGCTTGCTCTTGATCAACATCTCTAGAGCATCATCACTTGACAGATCAATGGTGTTTTCCTCGTTGCGCAGAATGGCAGCAGGAGTCAGTTCATGCCCAGAAATCTTCTTGGGCTTCATGGTTTTCTTGGACTTCTCGGCCTTTTTGGAAACACGAGACAAATCTTTAGACTGTACACTGGGTTCAGGAGGTGCAGTTTTCATCGGCTTCGTAGTCGAAGCATTTGGTGTGGCAGAGGGCTTCAAAGCTTTTGACTTATTTTTCTTTTGCTTCGGTGGAGCAGGCGCATCTTCGGAGTCTGCGTCATCAGCTGATTGCTCCACAGTGGCCCTCTGAGAAGCAATGTGGGAGAGAAGCCCATCGAAGCTGGTGAAGGGGCCGATGACATTCGGATTGGCATCACGAGTGCCATCCTGTCTTGGAGGAGATGGACCAGGGTTGAAGTTGAGTCCAAGATCTTTCTTGTTCTTCACAGCTGACTCCTTTGCAAATTGGTAGTTGCGTTTGAACAGACTGTCTTCGCGACGCCATAATAATGATGGGTCAACATTTTCAGGCTTTGGTCCATGGACCATGCATGGATAGAAGCCTTGAGCAATGGCTTCAGGCTTCGACTTTGGCTGCAGATTTCTGTATAGAATATCTCCCCACAAGCGCTTGATAGCATTCTTCTCTGTGTATTCAGGGGTTACAAAGTTATACTTGAACCACTATTCAGCCCAATATCTTCGAATCCATTGGATTCGGGTCTTCCGCTGACCGTAACTTTCCTCATGATCTGACTTGTATAATTCATACAGGTCCGGAGGCAGATCTAGAGTTGTTTTGCCTCTGCGCTGCCTGCGACCTTTCCTAGCAGACTTTTCTGTGGCCATGATATTCAAGCAGATAGGCTTCAGAACAGGGAAAGTCTTCCGTCTACTAGTCAGATAAGAACTGGCTTCAGGGGAGTGAATATGATGCTGTAAGAACTCTGCAAATGAATGCAGACTATGAGAACCAAGGGATTCTCCCACATACATGTACCTGTGACAGCATTAGAGGTGCGAGGGAAGGGGAAGAGGTCATATGCATTCTCAGGAGATTTTGAAGATAAATCAATTTGAAGACATTGACCTCGTAGAGAGAAAACATTCACTTATTTGAGGAGAGTTGGTTCCAGATTTGTACGATCCGTGAATAAGTACATGTGAGGAATCTAACTAGTTATGAAGCATAAGTGAATACCCTTAGCATAATATGAGATGCAGATAAAGACAGGTCCATATTTGGAAGTGTAGAAACCATTTTTGGTCGAATAGGATAGATTCGATGGATCAAAGAGACATTAAAAAGGTGAGATTTAATTACCCTGATGAACTGCTAGACAAGGCAGAGTTGGAAGCCGAGCAGTTCAATCTACCACGCGCTAACTTGGCGGCGGAAGACACCTACGGTGGCGGCGGAGAGGACGAGGTCTGCGGCCGGCGTGAGGATGACGTCGAAGAAATCACGGCAGCTAACCGCTTCGTCTCTGGTGTCAACGCGAGCTAGCGGAGGCGCTAGGGTTTGAGCGAGGTGGAAGAGGAGACAATGACCGTGGGGTGTGTGTATTTATAAGGAAAGGGACTTCACAACGTAATTACGCATGTGCCCCTGGCGGTTCACATCCGAAGGACACGTGACCTGCATGCAACTTATTAGAAGTCGTTCCATGTTCCCACGCACGCCTGGATTGTCGGGTGGTTGTTCCGGCTTCTCCGGTATTCGGGCAAAAGGGATATGGCATTAAAACAGATTTAAATGTTTGTCTATGTGTCTTCTGCTAACAAGGACTCAGAGAAGACATTCGACAGGTTTCAACAGAGTGCATATGACTTGGATAGATAGAGTTTGAGGTAGAAGCATAGAAGGGGGTTAGGGTCCGATCGTATTCACTTAGATTAGAAAAATTCAAGTGTGAAGACATAGCTATAAGTGAATGATGTAGAGGATAGAACACGCATATATATATATATATATTTCAGTATAAGACCAACTCAACATTGCAAAGATAAACCTTGAAGTCAAACCGATGTTGAAGACAAACCAAATGCGAAGACTATGCAATTATGACGCCAGATGAAACACTTCAAAAAGATTTTGGTGGTGGCGTTACCCACCGTATAGGAAGTATTAGACCTAGACACGACGCAAAATTATCGTGGCGCTCCGAAGTCAAATTCCGTGTTAATGTATTCACACTTAGAGTGTATGTCTTCATTGATTGAAGATATACGTTACCTTGTGTGTTGCACATCTAAGTCATCAACATGCATAAGCGTTAGGATGTGTGTCATATTACAAGACATTTGAGGATTCTAAGATATTTAGCTCACACCACAACTTGCAAAACCTTTTCTCATCCAAGGGCTTTGTGAAGATATCTGCCAATTGCTCTTCAGTGTTGACGTGAATGATATCAATATCTTCCTTCATGACATGATCTCTGAGAAAGTGATGACATATCTTAATGTGCTTTGTCTTCAAGTGCTGAACTGGATTGTTGGCAATATTTATGGCGCTTTCATTGTCGCAGTAAAGGGGCACATGCTTGAGGTGGATGCCATAGTCCTTGAGAGTTTGCTTCATCCATAGAAGCTGAGCGCAGCAAGATCTAGTAGCAATGTATTCAGATTCAGTAGTGGAGAGGGATACACAGTTCTGCTTCTTTGAAGACCAACATACAAGAGATCGTCCAAGAAAGTGACATGTGCCTGATGTGGACTTGCGATCAACCTTGTCACCGTCATAATCAGCATCTGAGAATCCAACTAGAACAAACTCTGAGCCCTTTGGATACCATAATCCTAGTGTTGGGGTGTAAGACAAATATCGAAGAATTCGCTTCACATCTAAGTGATGCAATTCCTTTGGCACCGCTTGGAATCGGGCAAGCATGCAAATGCTAAGCATTATATCTGGCCTAGATGCACATAAATAGATTAAAGAACCAATCATGGAGCGGTATACCTTTTGATCGAACTCTTTACCATTGTCGTTGGGGCCCAGATGACTTTTGGTTGGCATTGGCGTCGTGTATCCTTTGCAGTCTTGCATTCCAAACTTCAGGAAATCTTTGAGGTATTTTTCTTGTGATATGAAGATGTCGTTGTTCTGCTGACGGATTTGAAGACCGAGGAACAACTTCAGCTCACCCATCATGGACATCTGATATTGCTCTTGCATCATATGTCCAAACTCATCACTTTGTTTCTTGTCAGTGCAGCCAAAGATAATGTCATCCACATAGATTTGGCACACAAACAGTTCACCATCATATGTCTTCGTGAAGAGTGTGGAATCCAGGGAACCAGGTTTGAAGCCTTTGATCTTCAGGAAGTCTTTGAGTGTGTCATATGCTACCTCTTGAGCACTGCGTTGGATTTCCCCGAAAGGAGAGGATGATGCGGCAAAGTAGCATAAGTATTTCCCTCAGTTTTTGAGAACCTAGGTATCAATCCAGTAGGAGGCTACGCGCGAGTCCCTCATACCTACACAAAAACAATAGCTCAACGCAACCAACGCGCTTAGGGGTTGTCAATCCCTTCACGGTCACCTACGAAAGTGAGATCTGATAGAGATGATAAATAATAGTTTTGGTATTTTTGGTATAGAGATGCAAAGTGAAAAGTAAAAGGCAACGTAAAAAAGCAAAGCAATAATAAAGTGATGGAGATTTATATGATGAGAAAGAGACCCGGGGGCCATAGGTTTCACTAGTGGCTTCTCTCAAGAGCATAAGTATTCTATGGTGGGTGAACAAATTACTGTTGAGAAATTGACAAAATTGAGCATAGTTATGAGAATATCTAGGTATGATCATGTATATAGGCATCACGTCTGAGACAAGTAGACCGACTCCTGCCTGCATCTCTACTATTACTCCACTCATCGACCGCTATCCAGCATGCATATAGAGTATTAAGTTAAAAACAGAGTAACGCCTTAAGAAAGATGACATAATGTAGAGGGATAGTTTCATGCAATATGATAAAAACCCCATCTTGTTATCCTCGATGGAAACAATACAATACGTGCTTTGCTGCCCCTTCTGTCACTGGGAAAGGACACCGCAAGATCCAACCCAAAGCTAAGCACTTCTCCCATGGCAAGAAAAACCAATCTAGTAGGCCAAACCAAACTGATAATTCGAAGAGACTTGTAGAGATAACCAATCATACATAAAAGAATTCACAGAAGATTCAAATATTATTCATAGATAGACTGGATCATAAACCCACAATTCATCGGTCTCAACAAACACACCGCAAAAAGAAGATACATCGAATAGATCTCCACGAGAGAGGGGGGAACATTGTATTGAGATCCAAAAAGAGAGAGAAGAAGCCATCTAGCTACTAACTATGGACCCGTAGGTCTGAAGTAAACTACTCACACTTCATCGGAGGGGCTTGGATGATGATGTAGAAGCCCTCCGTGATTGATGCCCCCTCCGGCGGAGCTCCGGAACAGGCCCCAAGATGGGATCTCATGGATACAGAAAGTTGCGGCGGTGGAATTAGGTTTTTGGCTCTGTATCTGATCGTTCGGGGGGTACGTAGGTATATATAGGAGGAAGGAGTACGTCAGTGGAGCTTCGAGGGGCCCACGAGGCAGGGGGCGCGCCCTAGGGGGGGCGGACCCTCCACCCTCGTGACCGCCTCGTGGCTTTGTTGACGGAGGGTCCAAGTCTCCTGGGTCTTATCTGATGAGAAAATCGCGTTCCCGAAGGTTTCATTCCATTTGGACTCCGTTTGATATTATGTTTCTCCGAAACACTGAAATAGGCAAAAAAAATAGCAATTCTGGGCTGGGCCTCCGGTTAATAGGTTAGTCCCAAAAATAATATAAAAGTGGAAAATAAAGCCCAATATAGTCCAAAATAGTAGGTAATATAGCATGGAGCAATCAAAAATTATAGATACGTTGGAGACGTATCAAGCATCCCCAAGCTTAATTCCTGCTCGTCCTCGAGTAGGTAAATGGTAAAAACAGAATTTTTGATGCGAAGTGCTATTTGACATAATTTCAATGTAAATCTTCTTAATTGTGGTATGATTATTCATATTCAAAAGATTCAAGACAAAAGTTCATGTTGACATAAAAATAATAATACTTCAAGCATACTAACAAAGCAATTATGTCTTCTCAAAATAACATGGCCAAAGAAAGCTATCCCTACAAAATCATATAGTCTGGCTATGCTCTATCTTCACCACACAAAGTATTTAAATCATGCACAACCCCGATGACAAGCCAAGAAATTGTTTCATACTTTTGACATTTTCAAAACTTTTTCGATCTTCACGCAATACATGAGCGTGAGCCATGGATATAGCACTATATGTGGAATAGAATGGTCGTTGTGGAGAAGACAAAAAGAGGGGAAGATAGTCTCACATCAACTAGGCGTATCAACGAGCTATGGAGATGCCCATCAATAGATATCAATGTGAGTGAGTAGGTATTGCCATGCAACGGATGCACTAGAGCTATAAGTATATGAAAGCTCAACAAAAGAAACTAAGTGGGTGTGCATCCAACTCGCTTGCTCACGAAGACCTAGGGCATTTTGAGGAAGCCCATCATTGGAATATACAAGTCAAGTTCTATAATGAAAAATTCCCGCTAGTATACGAAAGTGACAGAATGAGAGACTCTCTATCATGAAGATCATGGTGCTACTTTGAAGCACAAGTGTGGTAAAAGGATAGTAACATTGTCCCTTCTCTCTTTTTCTCTCTTTTTCTCTCATTTTTTGTTTGTTTGGGCCTTCTCTTTTTTATGGACTCTTTTTTTATTTTTCATCCAGAGTCTCATCTCGACTTGTGGGGGAATCATAGTCTCCATCATCCTTTCCTCACTTGGGACAATGCTCTAAAAATGATGATCATCACACTTTTTATTTTTCTTACAACTCAATACTTAGAACAAAATATGACTCTATATGAATGCCTCCGGCGGTGTACCGGGATATGCAATGAATCAAGAGTGACATGTATGAAAGAATTATGAACGGTGGCTTTGCCACAAATACAATGTCAACTACATGATCATGCTAGCAATATGACAATGATGGAGCATGGCAATATATCTCGGAATGGCTATGGAAATGCCATGATAGGTAGGTATGGTGGCTATTTTGAGGAAGGTATTTGGTGGGTGTATGATACCGGCGAAAAGTGCGCGGTATTAGAGAGGCTAGCAATGGTGGAAGGAAGGAAAGTGCGTATAATCCATGGACTCAACATTAGTAAAAAGAACTGAGGGAGTCCTGGATTAGGGGGTCTCCGGACAACCGGACTATCTCCATTGGCCGGACTGTTAGACTATGAAGATACAAGATTGAAGACTTCGTCTCGTGTCTGGATGGGACTCTACTTGGTGTGGAAGGCAAGCTAGGCAATACATATATGGATATCTCCTCCTTTGTAACCGACCTTGTGTAACCCTAACCCTCTCCGGTGTCTATATAAACCGAAGGGTTTTAGTCCGTAGGACAACAATCACAACATACAATCATACCATAAGCTAGCTTCTAGGGTTTAGCCTCTCTGATCTCGTGGTAGATCTACTCTTGTACTACACATATCTTCAATATTAATCAAGCACGACGTAGGGTTTTACCTCCATCAAGAGGGCCTCAACCTAGGTAAAACATCGTGTCCCCTGCCTCCTGTTACCATCCGGCCTAGACGCACAGTTCGGGACCCCCTACCCGAGATCCGCCGGTTTTGACACCGACATTGGTGCTTTCATTGAGAGGTCTTCTGTGTCGTCGCCGTTAGGCTTGATGGCTCCTACTATCATCGATAGCGATGCGGTCCAGGGTGAGACTTTTCTCCCCGAACAGATCTTCGTATTCGGCGGCTTTGCACTGCAGGCTAATTCGCTTGGCCATCTGGAGCAGATTGAAAGCTATGCCCCTGGCCATTAGGTCAGATTTGGAATTTTGAATTACACGGCCAACATCCGCGGGGACTTGATCTTTGACGGATTCGAGTCACAGCCAGGCACGCCGCACTTTCGCGATGGGTATGACCTAGCTCTGCCACCGGACGGTACCCCAGAGGCCGCGCCCGCATCAGCTCCGACCCTCAGCTCGGAGCCAACTACGCCAATCGAGGACGGGTGGCTAGACACCACCTCGGGGGCTGCAGTCTCGACGGCGATCGAGCCAAACACCAGCATAATCCTCTGTGCAGCCCATGACTCCAAGGTGTCGGACTCTCTTCCGGACCCCGAACCATCCGCGCCCCTGCCAATCGAATCCGATTGGGCACCGATCATGGAATTCACCGCCGCGGATATCTTTGAGCACTCGCCCTTCGGTGACATTCTGAATTCACTAAGGTCTCTCTCTTTGTCAAGAGAGCCCTGGCCGGATTATGGCCAACAGGATTGGGATGCGGACGACGAAGAAATTCGACACCCAACCACCACCCACTTTGTAGCCACTGTCGATGATTTAACTAACATGCTCGACTTCGACTCCGAAGACATCGACGGTATGGACAACGATGTAGGAGACGAACATGAACCAGCACCTATAGGGCACTGGAAAGCCACCTCGTCGTATGACATATACATGGTGGATACACCCAATGAAGGCAATGGCAATGAGATAGCGGAGGATGACCCCTCCAAGAAGCAACCGAAGCGCCGACATCAGCGGCGCCGCTCTAAGTCCAGCCAAAGCAAAAGTGGTGATACCGGCACAGGAGATAATAACACTCTGGATAGCACCGAAGACAACAACAATCCCCGCCAGCAAGATTTAGAGCAGGAGGATGAAGGAGCCAGCTCTCCCGAGAGAGCGGCTGACGGAGAGGAGGAGGATGACAATTACATGCCCCCCTCCAAAGACGAGGCAAGCCTCGGCGACGATGAATTCGCCGTACCAGAGGATCCCGTCGAACAAGAGTGCTTCAAGCGCAGGCTTATGGCCACGGCAAATAGCCTGAAGAAAAAGCAGCAGCAGCTTCAAGCTGATCAAGATCTGCTAGCTGACAAATGGACTGAAGTCCTCGCGGCCGAGGAATATAAACTCAAGCATCCCTCCAAGAGTTACCCAAGGCACAGGTTACTACCCCGACTGGAGGAAGAAGCGTATGATACGGCTGATCGGCCATCTCGTGGCCGCGATAGAGAGGCATTCCAGCCAAAAGCTCAGCCTCCACCCCAACGCCATCCAAATAAAAAGGCATGGGGAGATACGCCAGACCTGCGAGACATATTGGAGGATAAAGCAAAGCATTCAAGGTCGATCTACGGATCATGAGGGTGCACCACTCTGCAAGACAGTAAAAGTCACGCCGGATACAGTAAAAGCAAATCCGGCCGGGCCGAACACAGCGGGTAGGACCCACTTGAGCTGCGTCACGATATAGCCCAATACAGAGGCGCCGCACACCCCTTATGCTTCACAGACGAAGTAATGGAACATCAATTCCCAGAAGGTTTCAAACCCGTAAACATTGAATCATACGACGGCACAACAGATCCCGCAGTATGGCCCGCGGTGATGACTTACATGCCATCAAGTACCTCCCACTAAAACTCAAAGGACCAGTGCGGCATTGGCTTAATAGGTTGCCAGCGGACTCCATTAGCTATTGGGAAGATCTGGAAGCCGCATTCCTCAACAACTTTCAGGGCACTTATGTGCGACCACCAGACGCCGATGACTTGAGCCACATAATTCAGCAGCCAGAAGAGTCGGCCAGGCAATTCTGGACTCGGTTCCTTACAAAGAAAAATCAAATCGTCGACTGTCCGGATGCGGAGGCCTTAGCGGCCTTCAAGCACAACATCCGAGACGAGTGGCTAGCCCGGCACCTTGGTTAGGAAAAGCCAAAATCTATGGCGGCTCTCATGATGCTCATGACCCGCTTTTGTGCGGGAGAAGACAGCTGGTTGGCTCGCAGTAATAACATATCAAAGAACATTGGTACCTCAGATACCAAGGACGGCAATAACAGGTCACGTCGCAACAAGCATAAGCGCCGCATTAACAGCGACAATACTGAGGATACGGCAGTCAATGCCGGATTCAAAGGGTCTAAACCTGGTCAGCGGAAAAAGCCATTCAAACAAAGTACGCCGGGTCCGTCCAGCTTGGACCGTATACTCGATCGCTCGTGTCAAATACACGGCACCCCAGATAAACCAGCCAATCACACCAACAGGGATTGTTGGGTGTTCAAGCAGGCCGGCAAGTTAATTGCCGAAAACAAGGACAAGGGGTCGCATAGCGATGACGAGGAGGAGCCCCGACAGCCGCACACTGGAGGATAGAAGAGGTTTCCCCCGCAAGTGCGGACGGTGAACATGATATACGCAACCAACATCCCCAAGAGGGAGCGGAAGCGTGCACTTAGGGACGTCTATGCGTTGGAGACAGTAGCCCCAAAGTTCAACCCTTGGTCTTCCTGTCCGATCACTTTCGATCGCCGGGACCACCCCACTAGTATCCGTCATGGCGGATTCACTGCACTGGTCCTAGACCCAATCATCGACGGATTTCACCTCACTCGAGTCCTTATGGACGGCGGCAGAAGCCTGAACCTGCTTTATCAGGACACAGTGCGCAAAATGGGCATAGACCCCTCAAGGATCAAACCCACAAAAACGACCTTTAAAGGCGTCATTCCAGGCATAGAGGCCCATTGCACAGGCTCAATTACACTGGAAGTGGTCTTCGGATCCCCGGATAACTTCTAAAGCGAAGAGTTAATCTTTGATATAGTCTCGTTCCACAGTGGTTATCACGCGCTGCTCGGACGAACCGCATTTGCTAGATTCAATGCGGTACCACATTATGCATACCTCAAGCTCAAGATACCAGGACCTCGCGGAGTCATTACAGTCAATGGAAACACAGAGCGCTCTCTCCGAACAGAGGAGCACACCGCGGCCCTTGCAGCAGAAGCGCAAAGCAGCCTCTCAACGCAACCTACCAGTTCGGCGTTTCAAAGCCCGGACACCTTCAAGCGCGCTCGGGGAAATGGGCAAATAGACCGCCTGGCGCGATCTGAGCTCGCATAGCAATACGGCAGCCACCCCAAACCCAGCCCAACGGCGATATTCGTGCCGCGCATACATAATTACGCATTAAAAATACCATGGGCACAGGTGGGGAGGGGGGGCACAACTGCGGCACTCCCCAAAACGCGGCCTAAACCGCACTAGGGGCTTCCCGTTTGGTTATTTTTCTTTTTCTTTCAGGACTTCAATCTCTGGAAACACTGTCCGACAGCTCTATTGCCGCACACATGATACATCAACCAAGGCGGCAGACAACTACGTTATATAACGGAATTCCCAGGTTGATTACAGATTTCATATCATTCCTCAGCTCGCCCTTGGAAGGGACATAGTCCTACTCTTTTGCTTATTGCACTATCTGCATCACTCTGCTTTAATGCAATTTTTTAATAAACAATGCATAACATTATGATTATTATTGCATTCTTGTTATATATATATATATATATTTGTGTGTGTGTGTGTTCATTAACGACGCCTTGCAACCGTACACTCTGGTACGGCCAATGCACCAGGGGCTTACGTACCCACAGTATGGTGTGAAAAGTCCGAACACTTTCACAAGTGCGGCACCCCGAACTTATAGCATTATATGCATCAGCTCTGAATCATGTCTTTGGTCAAATGTTGGGTTTGCTCGGCTCCTATGTTTTGGTACCTTACGTTCCGCTCTATCGGCTAAGGTAGCGCTAGGAGAACTACTGCGATTGTGCCCCGGTTCTGTCGGGCTGAGCACCTCAGTAGAGAAAGCTAAAACTGACTGTCATGATAAGGCGAGAGACTGGTCGCTGTTCGGCGAGGTTTTTCGAGTCCCTAAAGACTTATGCCGCTTAGGGCGAGGGGCCGGCTCTGTCCGGCTTACAGGCGTGTATCGCGCCCCGAATTCGGCCTTCCGAATACCAGGGGCTTCGCCGAAATTTAAAATTATAGAATTCTATGGCTAAGTGAGAGTGATAAAGCATTATTAGTCCGGTTGCCTTGTTCGTTGTGCTGAGCACTTCCCTCGAAGGACCCAAACATGGGAACAAGAGTGCTCAGGTTTATCCCGAACACCCCAGCACTCGTGGCATGGGGGCAGAAGCCGAGGACTAGCCGTCTCTTAGATTGGATAAATAGCCAAACAAAAGGTAATATTTTAAATTCACACAAGCGTTGCATAGCGCATATGAAACAAGTTTTCATCATACAGGATAAAAATGAGCAAGTCTCATTCAAATATTACATTTTGTGAACACTCATCCGCGATAAGACAGGCGCCTGGCAGAACACCCTCGTAGTACATCTCGGGGTGGCGGTGCTCCTTGCCCTCCGGCGGCCCCACCTTGATCAGCTTCACGATGTCTAGCTTGACCCACTGCGTTTTTACACAGGCGAAAGCCCGGCGTGCTCCATCAATGCAGAGGGATCGCTTGACGACCTCCAGCCGTGGGCAGGCATCCACAAGCCGCCTCACCAGGCCGAAGAAGCTGTTTGGAAGGGCGTCGCCAGGCCACAGCCGGACTATGAAGCCCTTCATGGCCTGATCGGCCGCCTTATGTAGCTCGACCATCTACTTCAGCTGGTCGCTCATTGGCACCGGATGTTCGGCCTCAGCATACTGAGACCAGAACAGCTTCTCCGTCGAGCTTCCATCCTCGGCTTGGTAAAATTGTGCGGCATCGGACACACTGCGGGGCAAATCTGCGAATGCTCCTGAAGAGCTCCGGATTCGGGTAAGTAATCGGTAAATCACTTTTACATGCTTGCTTTGCATATAGAAAGCCTTACCCGCTGCTATATTCTTCATCGCGTCGATCTCTTGAAGGGCCTTTTGGGCTTCGGCCTTGGCGCTTTTTGCACTCTCAAGGGCCGCAGCAAGCCCAGACTCTCGCGTCTTCGAGTCAAGCTCCAACGCCTCGTGCTTTGTCACGAGAGCCTGGAGCTCTTGCTGCACCTCGCCCACCCGAGCCTCGTGCTTCTCCCGCTCGGCGCGCTCCTTGGCCGCTGTATCTTTGGCCTTGGCCAGCGCTTGCTTTAGGGTCGCCACCTCGGTCGTGGCCCCTGGCAAACATACAATAATCCTGTCATTTTTGCAATCGCGTCCTTTTTTATATATACATATCTATAGACGGGGTATTACTTACCCTTGTTCTCCTCGAGCTGCCTCTTGGCAAGGCCGAGCTCCTTCTTGGACCCCTCGAGGTCCTGCTTCAGTGCGGCGACCTCCGCAGTTAGTGTGATGGACGCCAGCAGCGAAGCCTGCATATGCATATTGACATACTTATATCAGACTCCTACGATATTATTTGATCCTCTATTCGGCTTTTCTTTGCGAACACCGAACGAAGCATCAGGGGCTACTGTCTATGCGGTAACACTTCTACTACATTTTAAAACACTTACCTCGAAGCCTGTTAGAAGGCTAGTACAGGCTTCAGTCAACCCGCTCTTGGCGGACCGAACCTTCTGGATCACAGCACTCATGATAGTGCGGTGCTCCTCCTCGATGGAAGCACTATGAAGTGCTTCCAACAGATTGTCCGGCACCTCTGGATGGACAGAGGTCACCGGCACAGGCGTCTCACCCCTCTTAGGAGGAGACAGCCTGCCCGAGCCCGGAACCGCTGGAGGTTCCGGTGCGGTGTTCGGCTGAGGGCCGAACTCGGAGCTCAGGGGCCTCGTCCCCTATGCCCCGGGAGTCCGAAAGGTCGCCTTGAGGCGCCTCCGGGACTATCTCCCCTCGATCTGGTGCCTCTTGAGACAACACCTCGGCGTCATCGGTAGGATGAGGAGAGGTGGCGGTCGGGACTGGATCACTATCCATGTCCGATGCGCCCAGGGAGCCGTCCGATCACACCTCCATATTGGCTCGTGGCGGCCTGCGTAATCATGTTCGGCGATTAGGGAAAGCCATGCGACAAAGGAATCTTATGGGTTACTTTGGTATCCGAATACTTACGATCTCCCCTGGGGCTTGGCCCTAGGCAACCACTCATCTTCTCTTTCGTCGGCGGCGGTGGAGCTGTCCGGAAGGAGAGTCCTTCCCTTCTTGGACCCTCCGGCCTCCCCAGTTGGGGCGGCCTTCCTTTTCTTGTCTCCCCCAGTCGGTGGGGGAGCCTCGTCTTCCTCTTCCTCATCTTCGGGGGAAGAGTGCACCGCAGAGTCATCGGACGGTGAGTCCAACGACGCCTGGCGTCGGGAACTCTTTCGAGCTCCCTTGGCCTTCTTGGTCTTCTCCGGCACCTTATAAGGGGCCAGAGTCAACATCTTCGCCAGAAGGGCATCGGCAGGGCCTTCGGGCAAGGGAGCTGGACAGTCGATTTGTCCGGCCATCTACTGCCAGTCCTGTTAAAGGCACGAGAGTTTAGATCCCGCATGGAGTCAATCTATATAAAAATAAGTATCCTGTGAAAGGTAAAACAACTTACCGCACTGGCTTGGTGCTTCACGCTGAATCCGCGATCCTCAGTAATGGGGGGAGGGACCTCGGCGCTCTTGAACAGCACCCTCCAGGCATCTTCATGAGTCGTGTCGAAGAGCCTGTTCAGAGTTCAGTGCTGCGCCGGATTGAACTCCCATAAGGTGAACTCCCGTTGTTGGCACGGGAGTATACGGCGGACGAGCATAACCTGGACTATGTTGACGAGCTTGAGCTTCTTGTACACCATGTTTTGAATACATGTCTGGAGTCCGGTCGGCTCTTTTGAATCACCCCAGGACAGGCCCTTCTCCTTCCAGGAGGTGAGCCATGTGGGGATGCCAGATCGGAATTCGGGGGCCGCTACCCATGTGGGGTCACGTGGCTCGGTGATATAGAACCACCCCGATTGCCACCCCTTTATAGTTTCCACAAAGGAGCCCTCGAGCCAGGTTATGCTGGGCATCTTGCCCAACATGGAGCCTCCGCGCTCCGTCTGGCGGCCGCCCACCACCTTCGGCTTGACATTGAAGGTCTTCAGCCATAAGCCGAAGTGGGGCTTGATGCGGAGGAAGGCCTCGCACACGACGATAAACGCCAAGATGTTGAGGATGAAGTTCGGGGCCATATCGTGGAAATCCAGGCCGTAATAAAACATGAGCCCCCGGACGAAAGGATGGAGAGGGAATCCCAGTCCGCGGAGGAAATGGGTGAGGAATACAACCCTCTCATGGGGCCTGGGGGTGGGGATGAGCTGCCCCTCATCGGGGAGCCGGTGCGCGATGTCGTCGGGCAGGTATCCGGCTCTCCTCAGTTTCTCGATGTCTCCCTCCGTGACGGAGGAGACCATCCACTTGCCTCCTGCTCCGGACATGGTTGGATAAGGTTGAGGTGGAAATGAGGGCTTGGGCGCTAGAGCTCGAGTGTGCGGAAGCGGATGAGCAAAGGAGGAAGAAGGCGTGGATAGAAAGGTGGATCCTAATCCCTTTATATGGACGGATGAAACTAAGCGTCCCCACTTGCCTGGTAAAACTCGCTTATCCCCCAAGCGCCGTAATTGATGGCGCGGTTGGGTTACCCATGCCCGTATTGATGAGAATCCTGTAATAAGGGGACACGATCTCTGCTTTGACAAGACGTGTCGAAAAACTGCCTCGCGTTATGTGCGGGGCTGGTTAAAAGAAACGGTTCGAATAATCACCGGGCCATGACGTAACGTCGTGTTGCCAAAATAAGCTAGCTAATTGGATCTGCGAAAACATTATTCTCTCTACGATGGAATGTGGAACTTATTTTGCAGGGTCGGACACTATCCTCGTATTCAAATTCTTCTGTGATGTATTCGGAGAAGGAACCCGCCTTGCAATGCCGAAGACAACTGTGCGCCGGACTCATCGTCTTTGAAGCCTGGTTCAGGGGCTACTGAGAGAGTCCTGGATTAGGGGGTCTCCGGACAGCCGTACTATCTCCATTGGCCGGACTATTAGACTATGAAGATACAAGATTGAAGACTTTGTCTCGTGTCCAGATGGGACTCTACTTGGCGTGGAAGGCAAGCTAGGCAATACGTATATGGATATCTCCTCCTTTGTAACCGACCTTGTGTAACCCTAACTGAGGGAGTCCTGGATTGGGGGGTGTCCGGATGGCCGGACTATACCTTCAGCCGGACTCCTGGACTAAGAAGATACAAGATTGAAGACTCCGTCCCGCGTCCGGAGGGGACTTTCCTTGGCGTGGAAGGCAAGCTTGGCGATACGGATATGAAGATCTCCTACCATTGTAACCGACTCTATGTAACCCTAACCCTATCCGGTGTCTATATAAACCGGAGGGTTTTAGTCCGTAGGACAACATACACATCAACAATCATACCATAGGCTAGCTTCTAGGGTTTAGCCTCCTCGATCTCGTGGTAGATCTACTCTTGTACTACCCATATCATCAATATTAATCAAGCAGGACATAGGGTTTTACCTCCATCGAGAGGGCCCGAACCTGGGTAAAACTTCGTGTCCCTTGTCTCCTGTTACCATCCGGCCTAGACGCACAGTTCGGGACCCTCTACCCGAGATCCGCCGGTTTTGACACCGACATTCGTGCTTTCATTGAGAGTTCCTCTGTGTCGTCACCTTCAGGAAGGATGCCTCGCCCCGTCTTTAAAGACGGCACCGTTGCTAAGGGAGCTTTGGCTGTCGGCCAAACCCTCCAGTTAGGTGGCTTTCTTATGACCGCCTGTTCAGCTGCTGCGCGGACGATGACCTCTCGAGCCATCGAAAACAATCTTCATGTCAACTCGGAACTCGCCGAGCAGTTAGATCCAATAGAGATTTCCTCCATAAACGAGCTCTTGGATCACTTCGCCGCCCTGGGAGTCGCTACAGATTACGACCAGATTGGGCCTAAAACCGATCTGAGAGAGATTAACTCTCCCGAAGTCACCCATCACGTTGTCGTGGTAGAGGGACAGTGCGGCGACCCTTCATCTATCTTAAGGACTCGCTACGTCCAGATCCCCGATCCCTCCAAGCCGGATACCCGCGGAGGGGAGGATATCACTCAAGACCTGAACTTAGAGTCAGGCGACGGGCTGGATTCATTAGACAACATCCAGGAATCCAAATTGTCAAGTTCAGAAATTCCTCGGCCGCTGAGCCTTAGATGGGGCGAGGCTTCGGATTTAATTCCACCCACCCCAACATAAAAGATCTATCCAAAATCAAGCAAGAACCTGATGAAACAGTACATCATTACTGGGCCAGATTCCTCCTGGTTAAGAACAGGCTAAAGGACTGCCGCGAGGAAGACGCAATCTCAATCTTCTGCAATAATTGCACGGACAAGGGAATACTCAACGCCATAAGTCGCCGTGATATTACACGCTTTGCTGACTTGGCGTCCGTCGTACGAAAGTACTGTGCGATGGAAAGCGCCTAGAAAACCGAAATAAAATTTTGGGACAATCTGGCCCTGAATACAAACCCAGTCCGAAATAAAAGGGTGCATCATCACCAGTCACCCGGGTCAAGCACTAAAAAGCAAAAACCCTCTACAGGGCATGGAACCGTATTGGAAGGGTGGCTTAATGGACCCTGTAAAATTCACAGTACAGAGGACGCCACACCAACTCACAGCCTCAGAGCATGTTGGATACTCCGGCAGGTGGCCAAAATTGGCGAAAATCTCCTAGTTCCGGAGGCCACAGAAAGCCACCCCAGAGACACCAATACGGTATTAACAGTCTTCGAGACTTTCGCATCAAATAATATGCGAAAAAGGACACTCCACAGCCTTGCCGAAGTCTACCCAGTAGCAACAATAAACCCATGGAGTGACACGGCTATTACCTTTAACGCCAGTGATGAACCTAAATTCCGAACAGCCCGAGCACCAGCCGCATTGGTCCTCAGTCCAATAGTGGACCAAGGTACTCATGGACGGCGGCAGCGGATTGAACCTCATTTACGAGGAGACTCTTCAAAAAATGGAAATAGACTGGAACCGCATTGAGCGAAGCAGCACAACCTTCAGAGGAATAATCCCCAGTCGGGAAGCGCGTTGTACAGGAAAAATCACACTAGATGTGGTGTTCGGCACGCCGGATAATTACAGGTCCGAAGAGGTCACGTTCCAGGTGGCTCCGTTTAGCAGCGGTTATCACGCTCTGCTAGGGCGGGAAGCGTTTACAATCTTCCAAGCAATACCCCATTACAGGTACATGAAGCTCAAGATGCCCGGGCCTAACGGGATCATCACTCTCGCTAGTGATCCGTACATAGCACTCCGCGCCGAAAACAAGACAGCCGCACCGGCCCTCGAGGCACTATCCGAAGCCCTAGCGGCTGAGGAGCTGACTGCGCTGCGCTCTATGGTGAATAGGGACGATGTGGTACTCGGCAAAAGATCCAAGTCCACCTCCTTTAAACCGGCGGACGAAATAGTCAAATTCCAAGTCCATCCAACGGACCCCAATAAAATAGCTTCCATCGGGACACAGTTAAACCCTGATGTCGATGCTGCATTGCGAGAGTTCCTACGAGAGAAGTGGGACATTTTCGCTTGGCATCCTTCAGACATGCCAGGAATCCCACGCAAGTTGGCCGAGCACAGCTTAAATATCCAAACAGGATTCAAACCTGTCAAACAGGCTCTTCGGTGTTTTTCCGAACCTAAGAGACAGGCCATGGGAGAGGAGCTAGCAAAGCTATTGGAGGACGGATTCATCAGAGATATAAAACATCCAGACTGGCTAGCAAACCTGGTGATGGTACCAAAGAAGGACAAATCCTAGCGCCTATGTGTTGATTTCAAAGACCTTAACAAGGCTTTCCCAAAGGATCCCTTCCCCCTCCCCCGCATCGACCAAATTATCGACGCTACCGCAGGGCACGATTCATTGTGTTTCCTCGACGCATACTCTGGCTACCATCAAATCAAGATGGCAGAACCAGACCAAGCCGCAACAGCATTTATCACACCATACGGGCCATTCTGCTTCAACACGATGCCCTTCAGGCTCAAAAACGCCGGCGCAACATATCAGCGCATGATTCAGACATGTCTAGCAAGCCAGATCGGCAAAACAGTGGAGGCATATGTAGATGATGTGGTCGTCAAAACAAGACACGTTGAATCTCTAGTAGACGACTTGAGGCTCACATTTGATAACCTCCGAACATACGACATCAAGCTCAACCCGGAAAAATGCGTTTTCGGCGTGCCAGCCGGAAAGCTCTTGGGCTTCATTGTATCCGGTAGAGGAATTGAAGCAAATCCAGCCAAGATCCGAGCTCTGTCGCAACTAGATATCCCAAAGGACCTCAAACAAATACAAAAGTTAACTGGATGTGTGGCGGCTCTAAGCCGCTTTATCTCCTGCTTGGGAAAAAAGGCCCTACCTCTTTACCGCCTCCTTCGGCGCACCGAACACTTCAAATGGACGGACGCAGCCACGGCAGGACTCGATGAAATAAAAGCCATACTGGCAACAAACCCAGTCCTGGCCGCGCCAAACATTGGTGAACCAATGCTATTATACATTGTAGCAACACATCAGGTTGTAAGTGCAGTGCTCGTCGTCGAACAAGAAGCGGACGGACACAAATTCCCCCTTCAAAATCCGGTCTATTATGTGTCCACTGTCCTCACTCCCTGCAAATCACGGTACCCACATTATCAAAAGATTGCGTACGTGGTATTCATGGCATCCCGGAAGCTACGACACTACTTTCAAGAGTGTTCAATAACAGTAGCCTCGGAAGTACCACTTAACGATATTATAAACAACCATGACGCAACGGGCTGGATTGCGAAATGGGCCATCGAGCTCCTCCCATTCGACATAACTTATAAGCCACGACGAGCCATCAAGTCACAAGTCTTGGCCGACTTCGTCGCAGAATGGACGGAGGCCGAACTCCCTAAAGAGTATGGCACATATTCAAATTGGATCATGCATTTCGACGGCTCCAAGATGTTGGCCGGACTGGGGGCTGGCGTCGTTTTGACGTCCCCCACAGGAGACACAGTTCAATACGTACTACAGATTATGTACACGGACTCCAACAATGCAGCCAAATATGAGGCCCTTTTACATGGTCTCCGGATGGCAGTATCCATGGGCATCCAACGCCTAGAGGTACGCGGGGACTCGAACCTCGCAATATCCCAAATAAATGGAGACTTCGATGCCAAGGATCCATAAATGGTAGCTTACCACAACGCCGTCCTAAAAATGTTAGCTCTGTTTGAGGGCTTGAATTTCACCATATAACCCGGGAAAATAATCAGGCGGCAGATGTCCTGGCATGCATCGGCGCAAAACGCGATGTAGTCCCCCCCCCCAACATCTTCTTGGAAAGGTTGTTCAAGCCATCCGTAGCATGGGAAGGGGAGCCGAACAATAACAGCCCAGACCCAACCGCACTGCCCGACACCGACCATTCTGACACAATCAGAGGCTCTGCCAATGAAATAACACCTTCGGCCCACATAATAATGGCCGTCATCGCCCCGTGGACAGAACCATTCCTCGCCTACCTTACTAGGCAGGAACTCCCCGAAGACCAAAATGAGGCACGCTGCATAGTGCGGCGATCCAAGGCCTACAGAGTCCACGAGGGAGAACTTTATAAGAAAAGCACTACCGGAGTCCTTCAAAGGTGCATCTCCGAAGAGGAGGGGCGGAATCTCCTGGCCGAAATTCATGCCGGACTCGGCGGTCATCACGCTGTAGCCCGGTCCCTTGTAAGCAAGGCCTTCCGTACAGGCTTTTATTGGCCGACGGCCCGGGCAGACGCTCAGGACTTAGTCCAACGATGCACCGGTTGCCAGCTCTTTGCAAACCAAAGCCATATGCCACCCATCGCCCTACAAACCATCCCCATTACTTGGCCCTTCGCGGTCTGGGGGCTTGACATGGTTGGACCCCTTAAAGGCGGAACCCACAAGCAAAAATACTTACTGGTCATGGTGGACAAGTTCACCAAATGGATAGAAGCCAAGCTTGTTAAGACGGCCGAATCCAGACCGTTGATAGACTTCATATCCGGGGTTGTACACCGTTACGGCATCCCCCACAGCATCATCACTGATAACGTCACGAACTTCACGGCCGACGAGGTAAAACTCTGGTGCAAAAACATGGGCATCAAGCTCGATTATGCTTCCGTCTATCACCCACAAACTAATGGCCAGGTCGAACGTGCAAATGGTCTTATCATGAGCGGCATCAAACCCAGATTAGTGCGGTCCCTCAAGGAATCTAACACGCACTAGGTAGAGGAGCTCGACTCCGTACTCTGGGGGCTGCGGACCACGCCGAATCGCACCACCGGATACACACCATTCTTTATGGTGTACGGCGCAGAGGCAGTTTTGCCTTGCGACATAATTCATGACTCACCTCGAGTGCGCATGTACGAAGAAAGAGAAGCCGAGCTCGATCGGCAGGACAGCTTGGACGCATTGGAGGAGGAGCGTGACGTGGCAAAAGCCCGTTCCGCATTTTATCAACAGCAGGCTCGAAGATATCAAAGCAGAGAAGTACGGGCCAAAAATTACAACGTTGGCGAATTAGTTCTACGACTACCGGACAAGAAAAAGGACAAACTCAAGCCCAAGTGGGAAGGTCCCTTCATAATTGACCAAGTCCTGACTGGTGGAGCGTACCGCCTGCGGGATGCATTGGATAACCGACTTGAGCCAAACCCATGGAACGCAGCCCGTCTCCGAAGATTCTATGCCTAGTGCCGGACTCTGTGTTCGTCTCCTTCTTTTGTCCATTTTTTATATTTTTTGTCTTACATTTCTCTTCTTCTTCTCTCTCTCTCTTATAGCCTCTAAAGGCTCATAAAGTGATGCGCTATCCGCGCTCATTAAACCTGGGGGCTTCTTTAAACAGAAGCTTATTCATACGGGCTTCATGCCCAACACATGTGTCACACTTCCGCATGTACCTTTTATTCACCATTATATGCAACGATGTGACTTAAGTTTTGGCCAAGCTGGGTTGCCTGGCTCCTGTGCTTACCCCTACGTTCCCGATTGTTCGGCTAGGTGGTAAAGGGAGCACCTCTGCGATTGTTACTGCCGGGTCAGCCGGACGTGTACCTCAGACTGGGTGAAGCCGAAAGCTAGCGTTCTTGAGGGAATATTCAGTCGGTGAACTAAATATGATCTTTTTTATTTTTATCTATACGCCCCTAGATGTTTTTCCTGCGTTTCTTTTCGCAGCATGGACATGCACCTTAGGGCATGCCTCCCAGGGAAAGGAACCCCTAACGGAACTATTCTCCCTGGAAGATGTTTCTTACTAACCATGTAATATAACATACCTAGTCGGGCACTTGTCTATTCACGCCCTAATGACCCCTACGCCTGGTCTCCATGCATTTACCGGTTCCTATATAACCGCATGGGAATTCGGACACACTCTGGACCGTCAGGTCCCGAGGCTGAAGCAAAAAGGTCGGCCATGACAAATGATCTACAATCCGGCTAGAAGGCATTATAAATGTCAATTAAATTACATAGTCATTTTGACTGGTTGTATTCCTCTTCAATACCATCTAACAGCCTGTCTAATTTACAGTCCTGCTGGGAATACTTTGCGGCCAACTCTACTTGGCCGTATACTAAGCTTACAGGGATCTCCTTCCCATCGGGCCCTACAGGACCTACCTCAGCCATGTGGTTGGGGTCAGCCTTTGCGTACTGCGTCTTCACCATGGCCCAGGCCTCCCTAGCGCCTTGGCGGCAGGCTGATATCTTCCACAATCGGAAGCGCCGCCGTGCTTGCATTAGCTTCTCCGCAAGCTCTCCAAGACCTTCGGGCATGGAGACGGATGGCCACAGGGCCTGGGCGACGCCTTGCATCGCCTGCCGAACTCGATCGAGCAGTTGCGAGAGCTCGGGAAGAAGGTCACCCATAGAACCGGGCATCTCCTCTGCAGGACGACCTGTTAGCACACCTACAGACATTGCTCTGTTAGTCGACTTCCCCGCCGAACTTTCTTTCAAAAGGTTCGTTCAAGCACTTACTAAATATGCCGCACCGAAGCCGCTGATTCTCCTTCACGGAGTCTGACAGCTAGGCACGAACGTCTTTCAGTTCGACGCCCAGCTTGGTGTTGGCATCTTGGAGATTGTTCTTCTCCCCCATCACCTTTAGCAGCACCCTCTCACCAGCCTTTAGCTGGCGTAGGAGGTGTTGCCTTTCCGGATTCAATCCGGCGCCATCTGCAATTTCATTTGTCAGATTCGCACCAAAGCTGTGCTTCGCAAAATACTTATCTTTCAAAGTGTATATGACCAGAGGGGGTCTCCTTAGGCTCCCCTACCACGGCTAGTGCGGCCTCCAGTTGGGCTTTGCACTCTTCCAGCTCCTTGGACAGTAGGGAATTCTTTTCTGTAAGAACATGCATATCAAATGATCCTTAAATCAGTTATTCTAACTGTTTCAAGTCTCGGGGGCTACTGCTATATATATAATTACCAAAAATTTCTTACCCGTATGTCTTTTACATATTGCTCCGTGGCTCTGGCTAGACCATTTTGAGCGGCACGGAGGTGCGCATCTCCCGAGTTGAAGGCATCTAATGCCCCTTGGGAGAAACAAGCGTCGCGAAGAATTGTCCGGCGACGCCTGTGGTTCATGGCACTCTCCACCTCAGAGTTGGTGGCAGACAACCCGTCCACATCCTCCGTCGGAGGAGCGTCTGGCGCGCGCCTTGCGTTCGCCTCCGCCTCCGAACCAGGCTTTGGAGCCTGGCTGGTGGAGGCGCGATTGGCAGCCTCTCCGGGTATAGTCCGGCGAGGTCTCTTAGTCCTGAAGAGAGCACGAGTGTCAATGTGCCTCGAAGGTATAACACCTGGGATAAGGGGGCGCGCCATACCTTTGCGCTGACGCCTCGGTCCGGACTGCACTTCTTTTCGGCCCACGGGGCCCTACGGCCCCTCATTGGCTTGTCGCCGTAGGTTCGGGCTTCCGCCTTAAAAACCTCCCCTGCAAAGTTCAGTTGCAATCAGGAAACTGAACGCGAGTGGACGGACACCTATTCGGGGTACTGGGACTTCGATCTCAGGTACCTGGGGCATTAGGATTAGCCCTGGGTAATCGGCCGTAATGGCCACCAAGGCATTTTCCTCGCTCAATTGATGGAACACTCCATCAATCAGCTCCACAGATATGTCCGGATCCTCTTGAGAGGCCGGGTCGAGGGACCGTCATGGGTCCTCGGGTTGTGGAGGAGGGCTTCTTATTTCCTTAACAGCCCAGCGCAGTTCCTGCGTTGAAGTCGTCAGACTGAATATTCAACAATGGGAATACAAAACAGATGGACAAGTAAATACGGCCGCTTACCCAGCTCGGGGGATTCTGCAGGGAGAATCCACCCTGCGGGTTGACGCAGAGAAATTCCTCCTCTTCTCCCTTATACAAAGTGGACAAGATCTTTAGTAGAGCGGCTGCTGAGTCCGTCCCCTTACGACCGTAGCGGGTGGCGTCGTCCTCCCCGTTGAAGTCCCACATGGGGTGGCTTCTATACTAAAGCGGCTGCACCCCCCGCATAATGCATTCGGCCATAACCCCGATCATGGTTAGTCCGGAATGGGCTAACAATCTTATTCGGCCCATTAGGTAAATGATGTCCCTGTCACTTTCCCTCTGAGGGCTCCATGGGCGCCAGCTTAGGAACTTCTTTAAGGGAGCACTGTTGAATTCAGGGAGGCCGATCCGGACAGGATCCGGCAGCGGGACGTCTTCTATATAGAACCATTCCGAGGGCCAGTCTTCGGACGCCTTCTTTGGGGTTCCGAACAGATATCTGGTCCCGGCGATGCGCCACACTTCGGCTCCGCCCACTTGATACATTGACCCCTTCTTGGAACGGGGCACGAGGCAAAATAGCTCCTTCCACGGTCCGAAATGAGCTTCAACACCCAAGAACAGCTCGCAGAGGGCTACGAAGCCTGCGATATGCAATATTGAGGCAGGCGTGAGATGATGTAGCTGGAGGCCGTAGAACTCCAGCAGCCCCCGGAGAAATGGGTGGATTGGAAATCTGAGCCCCCTTATTAAGTAAGGGACAAGGCACACCCGCTCTCCTTTGGAGGGATTAGGGGCATTCTCTGCTTGCTCTCCGCCGTTGTAGATGGCATGACCGGCTCGAACCGGGACCATATAGGCCGGGGGGAGAAATCCCTTGGTCTGGAGCGTCACTAGCTCGCTATGCGGGGTGGAACATCTCTCCCAATATCCAGGCTTAGGGCTGGAAGGGCGAGGGGAGGAGTTGCGACGGCTGGCCATGGTGGAATGGACCTTTGTCGGATGCGCTCTAATGAACACTCGTGGAGGGGAGAAGGTGTGGATTGGATCTAAATCCTCGTCCCCTTAAATAGGGCAGCTCATTTACGCGGCTAGGGGTGTGAATGTAAAAACGCTCAGACTTTTCATATTCGTTTGACACGTGGGAAGCGGCCATTATTGGGCGTAGAAGCCAAGGAGTGCAACATCTGCAAGAAACCGGACTTTATTCAAACAGGTACACGAAATTTGGAGGAGAACCCGCCTTGCAATGCCGAAGACAATCTGCGCGCCGGACTCATCGTCATTGAAGCCTGGTTCAGGGGCTACTGAGGGAGTCCTGGATTAGGGGGTGTCCGGATGGCCGGACTATACCTTCAGCCGGACTCCTGGACTAAGCAGATACAAGATTGAAGACTCCGTCCTGCGTCCGGAGGGGACTTTCCTTGGCGTGGAAGGCAAGCTTGGCGATACGGATATGAAGATCTCCTACCATTGTAACCGACTCTATGTAACCCTAACCCTATCCGGTGTCTATATAAACCGGAGGGTTTTAGTCCGTAGGACAACATACACATCAACAATCATACCATAGGCTAGCTTCTAGGGTTTAGCCTCCTCGATCTTGTGGTAGATCTACTCTTGTACTACCCATATCATCAATATTAATCAAGCAAGACGTAGGGTTTTACCTCCATCGAGAGGGCCCGAACCTGGGTAAAACTTTGTGTCCCTTGTCTCCTGTTACCATCTGGCCTAGACGCACAGTTCGGGACCCCCTACCCGAGATCCGCCGGTTTTGACACCGACAAGAACTCATATACTTATTGCAAAAATCTAGAAGTTATCAAAGCAAAGTATTAAGCGCATGCTCCTAGGGGGATAGATTGGTAGGAAAAGACCATCGCTCGTCCCCAACCGCCACTCATAAGGAAGACAATCAATAAATAAATCATGCTCCGACTTCATCACATAACGGTTCACCATACGTGCATGCTACGGGAATCACAAACTTTAACACAAGCATTTATCAAATTCACAACTACTCAACTAGCATGACTCTAATATCACCATCCTCATATCTCAAAACAGTTATCAAGCATCAATTTTTTTCTTAGTATTCAACGCACTAAAAAGAAAGTTTTACAAATCTTGAATACCAAGCATATTATTATTAAGCAAATTACCATGCTATTAAGACTCTCAAAATAATCTAAGTGAAGCATGAGAGATCAATAGTTTCTATAAAACAAATCCACCACCATGCTCTAAAAGATATAAGTGAAGCACTAGAGCAAAACTATAAAACTCAAAAGATATAAGTGAAGCACTAGAGTAAAACTATAGAGCTCAAAAGATATAAGTGAAGCATATAGAGTATTCTATCAAATTCCAAATTATGTATGGCTCTCTCAAAAGGTGTGTAAATCAAGGATGATTGTGGTAGACTAACAAGCAAAGACTCAAATCATAAAAGACGCTCCAAGCAAAACACATATCATGTGGTGAATAAAAATATAACTCCAAGTAAAGTTATCGATAGAAGTAGAAGAAAGAGGGGATGCCTTCCGGGGCATCCCCAAGCTTTGACTTTTTGGTGTCCTTGGATTATCTTGGGGGTGACATGGGCATCCCCAAGCTTAGGCTCTTGCCACTCCTTGTTCCATAATCCATCAAATCTTTACCCAAAACTTGAAAACTTCACAACACAAAACTTAAAGTAGAAAATCTCGTGAGCTCCGTTAGCGAAAGAAAACAAAAGACCACTTCAAGGTACTGTAATGAACTCATTATTTATTTATATTGGTGTTAAACCTACTGTATTCAAACTTCTCTATGGTTTATAAACTATTTTACTAGCCATAGATTCATCAAAATAAGCAAACAACACACAAAAAACAGAATCTGTCAAAAACAGAACAGTCTGTAGTAATCTGTAGCTAGCGCAAGATCTGGAACCCCAAAAATTCTAAAATAAATTGCTGGACGTGAGTAATTTATCTATTAATCATCTGCAAAAATAATTAACTAAATAGCACTCTCCAAAAAAATGACAGCAGTTCTTGTGAGCGCTAAAGTTTCTGTTTTTTACAGCAAGTTCAACAAGACTTTCCCCAAGTCTTCCCAACGGTTCTACTTGGCACAAACACTAATTAAACACAAAAAACACAACCAAAACAGAGGCTAAATAAATTATTTATTGAATAGCAGCAAGGAAAAATATTGGGTTGACTCCCAACAAGCGCTTTTCTTTAAAGCCTTTTTAGCTAGGCATTGATAATTTCAATGATGCTCACATGAAAGACAAGAATTGAAGCACAAAGATAGCATCATAAAACATGTGACAAACACATTTAAGTCTAACATACTTCCTATGCATAGGCATATTATAGGCAAACAAATTATCATGGCAAGCAAAAACTAGCATATGCATGGAAGAGGAAAGAAACAATAGTAATCTCAACATAACGAGAGGTAATTTAGTAACATGAAAATTTCTACCACCATATTTTCCTCTCTCATAATGATTACATGTAGGATCATAAGAAAATTCAACAAAATAGCTATCACATAAAATATTTTCAACACGATCCACATGCATGCAAAGTTGACACTCTTCCAAAATAGTGGGATTAACATTAACTAAAGTCATGACTTCTCCAAACCCACTTTTATCAAGATTTTCATAAGATTGAACATTCTCCAAATATGTGGGATCTAAAGTTGATGCTCTTCCAAACTCACTTTCAATAATATTGCAAACACTATTACAAATCACATATTCATCATGGGGTTTATATAAATTTTCAATATCATAAGAAGAATCACCCCAATCATGATCATTACAACAAGTAGTAGACATAGCAAAACTAGCATCCCCAAGCTTAGGGTTTTGCATATTATTAGCACAATTGACATCAAGATAATTTATAGTAAAATCATTGTAATCATGCTTTTTATTCAAATATCTATCGTGAATCGCTTCATAAAGTAATTCATCACACTTTTCAGATTCACGAATTTCAAGCAAAACCTCATAAAGATAATCTAGTGCACAAAACTCACTAGCAATTGGTTCATCATAATTGGGTCTCTTAAAAAGATTAGCAAGCGGATGAGGATCCATAGATCTTAGGTTCTCTATTTAGTAATAAATAAACGACTATTCCAACCATACGAGCAAACAAGAAACAGGCAAAAAGAGGCAAATAGAGAAAGAGAGGGAGGATAGAGAGAGAGGGCAAATAAAACGACAAGGGTGAAGTGGGGGAGAGGAAAACGAGAGGCAAATGGCAAATAATGTAATGCGGGAGATAGGGATTGTGATGGGTACTTGGTATGTTGACTTTTGCGCAGACTCCTCGGCAACGGCGCCAGAAATTCTTCTTGCTACCTCTTGAGCACTACGTTGGATTTCCCCGAAGAGGAGAGGATGATGCAGCAAAGTAGCATAAGTATTTCCCTCAGTTTTTGAGAACCAAGGTATCAATCCAGTAGGAGGCTACGCGCGAGTCCCTCGTACCTACACCAAAAAATAGCTCAACGCAACCAACGCGCTTAGGGGTTGTCAATCCCTTCACGGTCACTTCCGAAAGTGAGATCTGATAGAGATGATAAATAATATTTTTGGTATTTTTGGTATAGAGATGCAAAGTGAAAAGTAAAAGGCAAAGTAAAAAAGCAAAGCAATAATAAAGTGATGGAGATTGATATGATGAGAAAGAGACCCGGGGGCCATAGGTTTCACTAGTGGCTTCTCTCAAGAGCATAAGTATTCTACGGTGGGTGAACAAATTACTGTTGAGCAATTGACAGAATTGAGCATAGTTCTGAGAATATCTAGGTATGATCATGTATATAGGCATCACGTCCGAGACAAGTAGACCGACTCCTGCCCGCATCTACTACTATTACTCCACTCATCGACCGCTATCCAGCATGCATCTAGAGTATTAAGTTAAAAACAGAGTAACACCTTAAGCAAGATGACATGATGTAGAGGGATAGTTTCATGCAATGTGATAAAAAACCCATCTTGTTATCCTCGATGGCAACAATACAATACGTGCCTTGCTACCCCTTCTGTCACTGGGAAAGGACACCGCAAGATCGAACCCTAAGCTAAGCACTTCTCCCATGGCAAGAAAAACCAATCTAGTAGGCCAAACCAAACTAATAATTCGAAGAGACTTGCAAAGATAACCAACCATACATAAAAGAATTCAGAGAAGATTCAAATATTATTCATAGATAGACTGGATCATAAACCCACAATTCATCGGTCTCAACAAACACACCGCAAAAAGAAGATTACATCGAATAGATCTCCACGAGAGAGGGGGAGAACATTGTATTGAGATCCAAAAAGAGAGAAGAAGCCATCTAGCTAATAACTATGGACCCGTAGGTCTGAAGTAAACTACTCACACTTCATCGGAGGGTCTTGGATGATGATGTAGAATCCCTCCGTGATCGATGCCCCTCCGGCGGAGCTCCGGAACAGGCCCCAAGATGGGATCTCGTGGATACAGAAAGTTGCGGTGGTGGAATTAGGTTTTTGGCTCTGTATCTGATCGTTTGGGGGTACGTAGGTATATATAGGAGGAAGGAGTACGTCGGTGGAGCTTCGAGGGGCCCACGAGGCAGGGGGCACGCCCTCCACCCTCGTGACCGCCTTGTGGCTTTCTTGACGGAGGGTCCAAGTCTCCTGGGTCTTATCTTATGAGAAAATCGCGTTCCCAAAGGTTTCATTCCATTTGGACTCCATTTGATATTTTGTTTCTCCGAAACACTGAAATAGGCAAAAAAACAGCAATTCTGGGCTGGGCCTCCGGTTAATAGGTTAGTCCCAAAAATAATATAAAAGTGGAAAATAAAGCCCAATATAGTCCAAAACAGTAGGTAATATAGCATGGAGCAATCAAAAATTATAGATACGTTGGAGACGTATCATCATACCAAGCGCTAGGGGCTTGTTGGGGCCATACAGTGCCTTGTTGAGCTTGTATACCATGTCAGGATGCTTTGGGTCTTCAAAACCTGGTGGTTGAGCAACATACACTTCTTCTTCAATCTTGCCATTGAGAAAGGCACTCTTTACATCCATTTGATACAGAAGGATGTTGTGATGGTTGGCATAGGCTAGCAGGATGTGAATGGCTTCAAGCCTAGCCACGGAGCAAATGTTTCATCGAAGTCAATCCCTTCTACTTGAGTGTAACCTTGAGCAACTAGACGAGCCTTGTTTCAGACGACTTGACCATGCTCATCTTGATTGTTGCGAAAGATCCATTTGGTGCCTATGATGTTGTGCTTGCGGGGATCAGGATGCTTTACTAGTTCCCAAACATTGTTCAGCTCGAACTGTTGAAGCTCTTATTGCATAGCTTGAATCCATTCAGGTTCCATGAAGGCTTCAGCAACTTTCTTGGGTTCAGATATAGAGACAAATGCAAAGTGTCCACAGAAATTTGCTAGTTGTGTTGCTCTTGAACGAGTGAGTGGACCAGGTGCATTGATGCTATCGATTATCTTCTCAATATGTACTTCATTTGCAACACGAGGATGAACTGGACGAAGATTTTGCTCTTGCTGATCATTGTCTTTATCTTCAACATTAACTTCAGGCTGAGCAGTGTCTTCAGGTTGATTAGGTGCAAAAATGATGATTTCTTCTTCAGCCTGTGCCTCTGAAGGTATGATTTCTCCAGTACCCATAAGTTTGATAGATTCATTTGGTGAGACTTTGTCTAGCACATTTGGCAGGTGCTCTCTTTGCGAGCCGTTAGTCTCATTGAACCGCACATCCATAGTTTCAATCACTTTATAGTGAAAGAGGTTGAAGACTCTATTGGAGTGTGAATCCTTTTCGTAGCCAAGCATAAAACCTTCATGTGCTTTCGGTGCAAATTTTGAAGTGTGATGTGGATCCTTGATCCAACACCTAGCACCAAATACTCTCAAGTAACTGATGGTTGGCTTCTTACAGTTAGTAGCTCATATGATGTCTTCTTTAGAAGCTTGTGAAGATAAACACGGTTGATGACGTGGCATGCGGCATCAATGGCTTCAGGCCAGAACTTTCTTGGAGTCTTGTACTCATCAAGCATCGTCCGTGCCATCTCAATGAGGGTTCTATTCTTGTGCTCAACGATGCCATTCTGCTGAGGTGTGTATGGAGCTAAGAACTCATGAGTGATGCCCAATGTATCAAGATAAGTGTCGAGGCCAGTATTCTTGAATTCGTGTGCCGTTGTCACTTCTGATGTGCTTGATCTTGATGCCATAGTTCATCATGGCACGATTGGCGAATCGTCTGAAGACATCCTGCACTTCATTCTTATAGAAGATTATGTGCACAAATGTATATCTTGAATAATCATCAACAATGACGAAGCCATAGAGGCAAGCAGTGGTAGTAAGTGTAGAGTAGTGAGTAGGGCCAAATAATTCCATGTGAAGCAGCTCGAAGGGACGAGATGTCGTCATGATTGTCTTTGAGGGGTGCTTGGCCCTAGTCATCTTTCCAGCTTCGCAGGCACCACATAGATGATCCTTCTTGAACTTGATGCCCTCGATGCCTATGACATGCTTCTTCTTTGCGGGAGTGTACAAGTTTCTCATGCCGGCATGCCCTAGCCTCCGATGCCAGAGCCAGCATTCTGAAGCTTTTACTAGAAGACATACGGCTAACTGTAGTCCTGCTGAGAAATCTACCATATACAGATCGTCTTTTTGATACCCTTCAAAGACTAGAGTTTTGTCAGATTCCATAAGCACAAGGCAACGATATTTTCCAAATATCACAATCATGTTCAGATCACAAAGCATTGAGACAGACATTAAGTTGAAACCAAGGGATTCAACAAGCATCACTTTATCCATGTGTTGATCCCTTGAGATTGCAACTCTACCTAGACCCAATACCTTGCTTTTACCAGTGTTAGCAAATGTGATGTGACTCTTGTCATATGGACGTAGGGTTGAATCCATAAGAAGACTTCGATCACCAGTCATGTGGTTTGTGCATCCACTATCCATGATCCACCCAGAAGCATTCGGTATCGTACCCTGCAATGCAGTTGGGGGGATAGGCTTCACCAAGAGAAGTGTGAAGCATAAACATTTGACGAACAAGCATATTATGAAAGCTCAGATCCTGGTTAGAATAAATAGGATGTTTGTCAAGGAATCCTGGGACGAAATACATAGTCAGGCCATTTTGGCATTTTATATTGCGTCCCACAAGATGTTTTAGGTCCCCAGCATAAGCATCAGAAGCTTTTCATTTTTGGCTGGAGACCATTCCCTACAAAAGAGAGTTAATTCTTCTTAACCACCCACATCTTATGGGGTGGCTTAGAAGAGATGAGTCTAAGTGCAGCATCTGAGAATTTAGGCTTTGGAGCCCTAGAAAACCCCCCGGGGAACTAGTGGGCCTAGACGGACCTTAGTGGAGAGATAGAGGGGCTGCCAGGGCAGGGCACGCGCCCCTCCCCCTTGGGTCCGAATTGGACTAGGGGGAGGTGGTGCCCCCCTTTCCTTCCTCGCTCCCACTCCTTCCTTTCCCCTCCTAGTACGACTAGGAAAAGGAGGAATCCTACTCCTACTAGGAGGAGGATTCCTCCCCTCCTTGGCGTGCCCTAGGGCCGGCCGGACTCCCCCCTTGCTCCTTTATATACGGGGGAAGGGGGGCACCCTAGAACACACAAGTTGACATTGTTTAGCCATGTGCGGTGCCCTCCTCCACCATAATCCACCTTGGTCATATCGTAGCGGTGCTTAGGCAAAGCCATGTTCTGGTAGCTTCATCATCACTGTCATCACGCCGTCGTGCTGATGAAACTCTCCCTCGACACTCAGTTGGATCTAGAGTTCGTGGGACGTCATCGAGCTGAACGTGTGCAGATCGCGGAGTTGCTGTACCTTCGATACTAGGATCAGTCGGATCGTCAAGACATCCGACTACATCAACCGCGTTGTCATAACGCTTCCGCTTACGGTCTACGAGGGTACATGGACAATACTCTTCCCCTCTCATTGATATGCATCACCATGATAGATATTGCGTGTGCATAGGAAATTTTTTCGAATTACTGTGTTCCCCAACAGTGGTATCCGAGCCAGGTCTATGCGTAGATGTTATATGCACGAGTAGAACACAAAGGAGTTGTGGGCGTGGGTATATACATATTGCTTGCCGTCACTACTTGATTCCTGATTCAGCGGTATTGTTGGATGAAGCGGCCCAGACCGACATTACGCGTACGCTTACAGGAGACTGGTTCTACCGACGTGCTTCGCACACAGGTGGCTAGTGTGTGTCTGTTTCTCCAGCTTTAGTTGAATCGGATTCAATGAACAGGGTTCTTTCTGAAGATCAAAAAGAAATCACTATACCGCGTTGTGGTTTTTGATGCGTAGGTAAGAACGGTTCTTGCTCAACCCGTAGGAGCCACGTAAAACTTGCAACAACAAAGTAGAGGATGTCTAACTTGTTTTTGCAGGGCATGTTGTGATGTGATATGGTCAAGAAATGATGCTAAATTTTATTGTATGAGATGATCATGTTTTGTAACATAGTTATCGGCAACTGGTAGGAGCCATGTGGTTGTCGCTTTATCGCCATGTAATTGCTTTACTTTATCACTAAGTGGTAGCGATAGTCGTAGAAGCAATAGTTGGCGAGACGACAACGATGCTTCGATGGAGATCAAGGTGTCAAGCCGGTGATGATGGTGATCATGACAGTGCTTTGGAGATGGAGATCAAAGGCACAAGATGATGATGGCCATATCATATCACTTATATTGATTGCATGTGATGTTTATCCTTTATGCATCTTATTTTGCTTAGTTCGGCGGTAGCATTATAAGATGATCTCTCACTAAATTTCAAGGTATAAGTGTTCTCCCTGAGTATGCATCGTTGCTACAGTTCGTCGTGCTGAGACACCACGTGATGATCGGGTGTATAAGATCTACGTTCACATACAATGGGTGCAACCCAGTTTTGCACACGCAGAATACTCGGGTTAAACTTGACGAACCTAGCATATGCAGATATGGCCTCGGAACACTGAGACCGAAAGGTCGAGCGTGAATCATATAGTAGATATGATCAACATAGTGATTTTCACCATTGAAAACTACTCCATCTCACGTGATGATCGGACATGGTTTGGTTGATATGGATCACGTGATCACTTAGATGATTAGAGGGATGTCTAACTAAGTGGGAGTTCTTAAGTAACTTGATTAATTGAACTTTAATTTATCATGAACTTAGTGCCTGATAGTATTTTGCATGTCTATGTTATTGTAGATAGATGGCATGTTCTGTTGTTCTGTTGAATTTTAATGCGTTCCTAGAGAAAGCTAAGTTGAAAGATGATGGTAGCAACTACATGGACTGGGTCCGTAACTTGAGGATTATCCTCATTGCGGCACAGAAGAATTACGTCCTGGAAGCACCGCTAGGTGACAAACCCGCTGCAGGAGCAATGCCAGCTGTTATGAACACCTGGCAGAGCAAAGTTGATGACTACTCGATAGTTCAGTGTGCCATGCTTTACGGCTTAGAACCAGGACTTCAACGACATTTTGAACGTCATGGAGCATATGAGATGTTCCAGGAGTTGAAGTTAATATTTCAAGCAAATGCACAGATTGAGAGATATGAAGTCTCCAATAAGTTCTACAGCTGCAAAATGGAGGAGAATAGTTCTGTCAGTGAACATATACTCAGAATGTCTGGGTACCACAACCACTTGACTCAGCTGGGAGTTAATCTTCCTGATGATAGTGTCATTGACAAAGTTCTTCAATCACTGCCACCAAGCTACAAGAGCTTTGTGATGAACTATAATGTGCAAGGGATGGATAAGACGATTCCCGAGCTCTTCGCAATGCTAAAGGCTGCGGAGGTAGAAATCAAGAAGGAGCATCAAGTGTTGATGGTCGACAAGACCACCAGTTTCAAGAAAAAGGGTCAAGGAAAGAAGGGGAACTTCAAGAAGAATAGCAAGCAAGCTACTGCTCAAGTGAAGAAGCCCAAGTCTGGACCTAAGCCTGAGACTAAGTGCTTCTACTGCAAAGGGACTGGTCATTGGAAGCGGAACTGCCCCAAGTATTTGGCGGAGAAGAAGGATGGCAAAGTGAAAGGTATATTTGATATACATGTTATTGATATGTACCTTACTAATGCTCGCAGTAGTGCCTGGGTATTTGATACTAGTTCTGTTGCTAATATTTGCAACTCGAAGCAGGGGCTATGGATTAAGCGAAGATTGGCTAAGGACGAGGTGACGATGTGTGTGGGAAATGGTTCCAAAGTGGATGTGATCCCCGTTGGCACTCTACCTCTACATCTACCTTCGGGATTAGTTTTAGACCTAAATAATTGTTATTTGGTGCCAGCATTGAGCATGAACATTATATCTAGATCTTGTTTGATGTGAGACGGCTATTCATTTAAATCAGAGAATAATAGTTGTTCTATTTATATGAATAATATCTTTTATGGTCATGCACCCTTGATGAGTGGTCTATTTTTACTAAATCTTGATAGTAGTGATACACATATTCATAGTATTGAAGCCAAAAGATATAAGTTTAATAATGATAGTGCAACTAATTTGTGGCATTGCCGTTTAGGTCATATTGGTGTAAAGCGCATGAAGAAACTCCATGCTGATGGGCTTTTGGAATCATTTGATTATGAATCACTTGATGCTTGCGAACCATGCCTCATGGGCAAGATGACTAAGACTCTGTTCTCCGGAACAATGGAGCGAGCAACAGACTTATTGGAAATAATACATACTGATGTATGCGGTCCGATGAGTGTTGATGCTCATGGCGGGTATCGTTATTTTCTTACCTTCACAGATGATTTGAGCAGATATGGGTATATCTACTTGATGAAACATAAGTCTGAAACATTTGAAAAGTTCAAAGAATTTCATAGTGAAGTGGAAAATCATCGTAACAAGAAAATTAAGTTTCTATGATCTAATCGTGGAGGTGAATATTTGAGTTATGAGTTTGGTCTTCATTTGAAACAATGCGGAATAGTTTCGCAACTCACGCCACCTGGAACACCACAACGTAGTGGTGTGTCCAAACGTCGTAACCGCACTTTATTAGATATGGTGCGATCTATGATGTCTCTCACTGATTTACCGCTATCGTTTTGGGGTTATGCTTTAGAGACAGTTGCATTCACGTTAAATAGGGCACCATCAAAATCCGTTGAGATGACACCTTATGAACTATGGTTTGGCAAGAAACCCAAGTTGTCATTTCTTATAGTTTGGGGCTGCGATGCTTATGTGAAAAAGCTTCAACCTGGTAAGCTCGAACCCAAATCAGAGAAATGTGTCTTCATAGGATACCCAAAGGAGACTGTTGGGTACACCTTCTATCACAGATCCGAAGGCAAGATATTCGTTGCTAAGAATGGATCCTTTCTAGAGAAGGAGTTTCTCTCAAAAAAAGTGAGTGGGAGGAAAGTAGAACTTGACGAGGTAATTGTACCTACTCCCTTATTGTAAAGTAGTTCATCACTGAAATCAGTTACAGTGATTCCTACACCAGTAAGTGAGGAAGTTAATCATGATGATCATGAAACTGCTGATCAAGTTACTACCGAACCTCATAGGTCAACCAGAGTAAGATCCACACCAGAGTGGTACGGTAATCCTGTTCTGGAAGTCATGTTACTTGACCATGACGAACCTACGAACTATGAGGAAGTGATGATAAACCTAGATTCCGCAAAATGGCTTGAGGCCATGAAATCTGAGATGGGATCCATGTATGAGAACAAAGTGTGGACTTCGGTTGACTTCCCCGTTGATCGGCAGGCCATAGAGAATAAATGGATCTTCAAGAAGAAGACTGACGCTGACGGTAATGTTACTGTCCACAAAGCTCGACTTGTTGCAAAAGGTTTTCGACAAGTTCAAGGAGTTGACTACGAATAGACTTTCTCACCCGTAGTGATGCTTAAGTCCGTCTGAATCATGTTAGCAATTGTCACATTTTATGATTATGAAATTTGGCAAATGGATGTCAAAACTGCATTCCTTAATGGATATCTTCAAGAAGAGTTGTATATGATGCAACCAGAAGGTTTTGTCGATCCAAAAGGTGCTAACAAAGTGTGCAAGCTCCAACGATCCATTTATGGACTGGTGCAAGCCTCTCGAAGTTGGAATATACGCTTTGATAGTGTGATCAAAGCACATGGTTTTATACAGACTTTTGGAGAAGCCTGTATTTACAAGAAAGTGAGCGGGAGCTCTGTAGCATTTCTGATATTATATGTGGATGACATATTGTTGATCGAAACTGATACTGAATTTCTGAATAGCATAAAAGGATACTTGAATAAGAATTTTTCAATGAAAGACCTCGGTGAAGCTGCTTATATATTGGGCATCAAGATCTATAAAGATAGATCAAGACGCTTAATTGACTTTCACAAAACACATACCTTGATAAAGTTTTGAAGAAGTTCAAAATATATCAAGCAAAGAAAGGGTTCTTGCATGTGTTACAAGGTGTGAAGTTGAGTTAGACTCAATGCCCGACCACTACAGAAGATAGAGAGAAAATGAAAGTCACTCCCTATGCTTCAGCCATAGGTTCTATCATGTATGCAATGTTGTGTACTAGACCTGATGTGTGCCTTGATATTAGTTTAGCAAGGAGGTACCAAAGTAATCCAGGAGTGGATCACTGGACAACGGTCAAGAACATCCTGAAATACCTGAAAAAGACTAAGGATATGTTTCTCGTTTATGGAGGTGACAAAGAGCTCGTCGTAAATGGTTATGTCGATGCAAGCTTTGACACTGATCTGGATGACTCTAAGTCACAAATCGGATACGTATTTTTATTAAATGGTGGAGCTGTCAGTTGGTGCAGTTCCAAGCAGAGTGTCGTGGCAGGATCTACATGTGAAGCAGAGTACATAGCTGCTTCGGAAGCAGCAAATGAAGGAGTCTGGATGAAGGAGTTCATATCCGATCTAGGTGTCATACCTAGTGCATCGGGTCCAATGAAAATCTTTTGTGACAATATTGGTGCAATTGCCTTGGCAAAGGAATCCAGATTTCACAAGAGAACCTAGCACATCAAGAGACGCTTCAATTCCATTCGCGATCAAGTCAAGGAGGGAGACATAGAGATTTGCAACATACATATAGATCTAAGTGTTGCAGACCCGTTGACTAAGCCTCTCTCACGAGCAAAACATGATCAGCACCGAGACTCCATGGGTGTTAGAATCATTACAATATAATCTAGGTTATTGACTCTAGTGCAAGTGGGAGACTGAAGGAAATATGTCCTAAAGGCAATAATAAAGTTGTTATTTATATTTCCTTATATCATGATAAATGTTTATTATTCATGCTAGAATTGTATTAACCGGAAACTTAGTACATGTGTGAATACATAGACAAACAGAGCGTCGCTAGTATGCCTCTACTTGACTAGCTCGTTAATCAATGATGGTTAAGTTTCCTAGCCATGGACAAAGAGTTGTCATTTGATGAACGGGATCACATCATTAGAGAATGATGTGATTGACTTGACCCATCCGTTAGCTTAGCACGATGATCGTTTAGTTTACTGCTATTGCTTTCTCCATAACTTATACATGTTCCTATGAGTATGAGATTATGCAACTCCCGAATACCGGAGGAACACTTAGTGTGCTATCAAACGTCACAACGTAACTGGGTGACTATAAAGATGCTCTACAGGTATCTCCGATGGTGTTTGTTGAGTTGGCATAGATCGAGATTAGGATTTGTCACTCCGTGTATCAGAGAGGTATCTCTGGGCCCTCTCGGTAATGCACATCACTATAAGCCTTGCAAGCAATGTGATTAATGAGTTAGTTACGGGATGTTGCATTACGGAACGAGTAAAGAGACTTGCCGGTAACGATATTGAACTAGGTATTGAGATACCGATGATCGAATCTCGGGTAAGTAACATACTGATGACAAAGGGAATAACGTATGTTGTTATGCGGTTTGACCGATAAAGATCTTCGTAGAATATGTAGGAACCAATATGAGCATCCAGGTTCCGCTATTGGTTACTGACCGGAGATGAGTCTCGGTCATGTCTACATAGTTCTCAAACCCGTAGGGTCCGCACGTTTAACATTCGGTGACGATCGGTATTATGAGTTTATGTGTTTTCATGTACCGAAGGTAGTTCGGAGTCCCGGATATGATCACGGACATGACAAGGAGTCTTGAAATGGTCAAGACATAAATATTGATATATTGGACGGCTATATTCGGACACCGGAAGTGTTCCGGGTGATTTCGGAGAAAACCGGAGTGCCCGAGGGTTACCGGAACCCACCCGGGGAACTAGTGGGCCTAGATGGGCCTTAGTGGAGAGATAGAGGGGCTGCCCGGGCAGACCATGCGGCCCCTCCCCCTTGGGTCCAAATTGGACTAGGAGGGGGTGGCACCCCCCCTTTCCTTCCTCTCTCCCACTCCTTCCTTTCCCCTCCTAGTAGGACTAGGAAAGGAGGAATCCTACTCCTACTAGGAGGAGGATTCCTCCCCTCCTTGGCGTGCCCTAGGGCCGGCCGGCCTCCCCTTTGCTCCTTTATATACGGGGAAGGGGCACCCTAGAACACACAAGTTGACATTGTTTAGCCGTGTGCGTTGCCCCCCTCCACCATAATCCACCTCGGTCATATCGTAGCGGTGCTTAGGCGAAGCCCTGTTCCGGTAGCTTCATCATCACCGTCATCACATCGTCGTGCTGACGAAACTCTCCCTCGACACTCATCTGGATCTAGAGTTCATGGAACGTCACCAAGCTGAACGTGTGCACATCGCGGAGGTGCCGTACCTTCGGTGCTAGGATCGGTCGGATCGTGAAGGCGTCCGACTACATCAACCGCGTTGTCATAACGCTTCCGCTTACGGTCTACAAGGGTACATGGACAACACTCTTCCCCTCTCGTTGCTATGCATCACCATGATAGATCTTGCGTGTGCATAGGAATTTTTTTGAAATTACTGCATTCCCCAACAGTTAGTAACAATATACCTGGCAAACACTTCACCATTCTGATTCTTAAACAGTTTATAGTTTGCATCAAGGGATTCATCAATGATGATTGGGTTAGCACAAGTGAAGCGAGATGAAGTAGATGGATCCACTAAAGGTCCCTTTGCAGCAACCCATGTGGTTTTGGGGTACTGCTCAGGCTTCCAGTAAGAACCATCAACATTCATTTTCCTCTCGAACCCAGCACCCTCTTTCCTAGGGTTTTGTTTCAGAATCTGTTTCTTGAGGACATCACATAGTGTCTAATGCCCTTTGAGACTCTTATACATCCCTGTTTCGAGCAATGTCTTCAACCTAGCATTCTCATCAGCAATAGTAGTGGTATCCTCAGAAGAGGGGTTAGTTTCCACATCAGCAGTTGAAGACATAGCAACAGTAGCAGCAGTAGAACATCCAGCAACAGAGACAACATTATCACGCTCAAGACATTTTAAACATGGTGGCTCAAAGTCTTCCTGAGCAGAACTGAACTGTTGAGCACGGAGTGACTCGTTCTCCTTTTTAAGATCTTCAAGAGCCAATCTCAAGTTCTCAAGCTCATGCTTCCTTTGAAGATAATCATAGGAGATATTTTCATGAGTAGTTGAGAGCGTTTCATGACGACTCTCAAGTTCCTCGTACTTAGCATGAAGATTTTTAATGTCTTCAATTAAGGACTGAGTTCGAGTCATTTCCACGTCCAACAGGTCATCGCTTTTGTCTAGCAACTTTTGAATGTGTTCCATAGCATTTTGTTGTTCTGTTGCAATTTTAGCAAGTGTTTTGTAGCTAGGTTTAGATTCACATTCAGAGACATCTTCACTTGATGTTTGAAAGTAAGCATCGTGTGAATTTACCTTGGCACCTCGTGCCATGAAGCAGTAGGTGGGAGCAGAGTCATCCTCATCATCAGCATCGGCGTTGGTGACGAGGCCATTGTCTTCAGTGTTGAAGATGGACTTGGCGACATAGGCTAAAGCTAGAGCCAGGCTTGCTACGCCTGAATCAGACTCCTCCTCAGACTCCACCTCCGCCTCCTCGGAAGTAGACTCCTCCTCCGAATCCATCTCCTTGCCAACAAATGCACGAGCCTTGCTTGATGAGCTCTTCTTGTATGATGAAGACTTGGATGAAGATTTTGATGAAGACTTTGAGGATTTCTTCTTCTTCTTGTCATCAGAATCATATTCTTTGCTCTTCTTCTTCTTGGTCTCATTTTCCCATTGAGGACACTGAGAGATATAGTGACCAGGTTTCTTGCATTTGTGGCATGTTCTCTTCTTCTAGTCATGAGAGGAAGCTTCATCATTTCTTGAGCTGGATCTTGAAGACTTTCTGAAGCCTTTCTTCTTGGAGAACTTTTGGAACTTCTTCACGAGCATAGCTAGATCCCTTCCAATGTATTCAGGATCACCATAACTGCAGTCAGATTCTTCTTCAGATTAGGAAACAACCTTTGCCTTCAAAGCACGAGTTCGGCCATAGTTTGGACCATGTGTGTTGAGCCTCTCAAGTATATCAGACGGATCGAGTGTCTTGAAGTCAGGACGTTCTTGAATCATCAGGGCCAGGGTGTCGAATGAGCTGTCGAGTGATCTCAGAAGCTTCTTGATGATTTCGTGCTTGGTGATCTCATTGGCGCCAAGTGCGCGAAGCTCATTTGTGATATCAGTGATGCGATCAAATTGTGAGTTGGACATTCTCATTGTCATTTCTCTTGAAGAGGTTGAAGAGGTTGCGAAGAACATCAATCCTTGAGTCTCTCTGAGTTGAGACACCTTCGTTGACCTTGGAGAGCCAGTCCTAGACTAGCTTCGCAGTTTCCAGTGCACTCAAACGGCCGTACTGTCCTTTGTTTAGGTGACCACAGATGATGTTCTTGGCGATCGAGTCCAGTTGAATGAACCTCTTGACATCAGCAGTGGTGACACCTTCACCGACCTTGGGAACACCGTTCTTGACGACATACCAGAGGTCGACGTCAATGGCTTCAAGATACATACGCATCTTATTCTTCCAGTAGGGGTAATCAGTTCCATCGAAGACAGGGCACACGACGGAGACCTTGATTATCCCTGCAGTTGACATCGCTAAAACTCCAGGTAGTTAAACCGAATCACATAGAACAAGGGAGCACCTTGCTCTGATACCAATTAAAAGTGCTAGTTATCGACTAGAGGGGGGTAAAGAGGCGATTTTTATGAAAGTCTTCAAAAACACGAGGTCTTTGAAGAAAAACAATAGAAATGAACCTATTGATATGCAACGGAAGGTAGACTACAATAGACAAGCCATAGTCAAGATTGCAATGAAGTGAAAGCACAAAGACTATGAACAACTAGGTAGTAAGGATCAGGATGGAAGACAATATGAAGCCAAACAGTAAACAGTCTTCAGTAAACAGTTCACTCAGTGAAGTCAATCAGATCATACAAGCAAACAATGACTTCATGAAGACAAACTGAAAAGTAAAGGAAAGTGAAGGATAGAACCAATTGCTTGGTGAAGACAGGTGTGGGAGTCCTAGATTAGGGGGTCTCCGGACAGCCGGACTATATTCTTTGGCCGGACTGTTGGACTATGAAGATACAAGATTGAAGACTTCGTCTCGTGTCCGGATGGGAACTCTACTTGCGTGGAAGGCAAGCTAGGCAATACGAATAGTATATCCTCCTTTGTAACCGACCTTGTGTAACCCTAGCCCTTCGGTGTCTATATAAACCGGAGGGTTTAGTCCGTAGGACAACATAGCAAGTCAGCCATACTAACTTCTAGTTAAGCTCTCTGATCTTCGTGTAGATCCACTCTGTAACTACCCATATCATCCAATTATTAATCAAAGCAGGACGTAGGGTTTTACCTCCATCAAGAAGGGCTGAACCTGGGTAAAATTGGTGTCTGCCTCCTGTTACCAATCTGCTAGACGTAGTTCGGGACCCCCTACCCGAGATCCGCCGGTTTTGCACCCGACATTGGTGCTTTTATTGAGAGTTCCTCTGTGTCGTTGCCAGAAGGAAGGATGTCTTGTCTCATCTTTAAATACGGTACTACTATTGGGGGAGCTTTGGCTGTCCGCCAAACTCTCCGGCTAGGCGGGTTCATTATGACCGCCTGTTCGGCCACCGCATCGATGATGAATTCTCAGGTCATTGAAAACAGCCTCCACATCAAATCGGCACTCGCCGAACGGATGGATCCAATGGAGCTCTCCTCCTTAAACGAGCTCTTGATCGCATCGCCGCCTTGGGAGTCCGCAACGGACTATGATCGATTGGGCTTAAAACCTGATCAAAGGGAGGTTTAACTCTCCACACCGGTCACCCATCAATATTGCAGTGGTGGAGGAAACAATGCCGGCGACCTTTCCTCTATCCTGAGGACCAATATGTCGGATTCCCGAGCTCTCCGAGTTGGAACGCCCGTTCGTGGAGGACAACATCCACATCCTAAACTTAGAGTCAGGCAGCGGACCGGGATTAGCGGGTAACATCCCGGAACCGGAACTTCCAAAATTGGAAACTCCTCGGCCCCTGGATCCCAGATCGGGTAGGAGTTTGGATTCAATTCCACCCACCCACTGAGGGAGTCCTGGATTAGGGGGTGTCCGGATAGCCGGACTATACCTTCAGCCGGACGCCTGGACTATGAAGATACAAGATTGAAGACTTCGTCCCGTGTCCGGAAGGGACTTTCCTTGGCGTGGAAGGCAAGCTTGGCGATACGGATATGTAGATCTCCTACCATTGTAACCGACTCTGTGTAACCCTAGCCCTCTCTGCAGTCTATATAAACCGGAGGGTTTTAGTCCGTAGGACGAACAACAATCATACCATAGGCTAGCTTCTAGGGTTTAGCCTCTTTGATCTCGTGGTAGACCTACTCTTGTACTACCCATATCATCAATATCAATCAAGCAGGACGTAGGGTTTTACCTCCATCAAGAGGGCCCGAACCTGGGTAAAACATTGTGTCCCCTGCCTCCTGTTACCATCCGGCCTAGACGCACAATTCGGGACCCCCTACCCGAGATCCGCCGGTTTTGACACCGACATTGGTGCTTTCATTGAGAGTTCCTCTGTGTCGTCACTTTTAGGCCCGATGGCTTCTCCGATCATCAATAGCGATGCGATCCAGGGTGATACTTTTCTCCCCGGACAGATCTTCGTATTCGGCGGCTTTGCACTGCGGGCCAATTCGCTTGGCCATCTGGAGCAGATCGAAAGCTACGCCCCTGGCCATCAGGTCAGATTTGGAAGTTTGAACTACACAGCCGACCTCTGCGGAGACTTGATCTTCGACGGATTCGAGCCATAGTCGAGCACGCCGCACTGTCACGATGGCCATGATCTAGCTCTGCCACCGAACAGTGCCCTGGAGGCCGCACCCGCATCAGCTCCGACCCTTAATTCGGAGCCAACTGCGCCAATCGAGGATGGGTGGTTGGACACCGCCTCGGGGGCTGCAATCTCTATGGCGATTGAGCCGAACACCAGCCCTATTCTCTGCGAAGCCCATGACTCCAAGGAGCCAGACTCCTCTCCAGACTCCGAGCCCTCCGCGCCCCTACCGATCGAACCCGATTGGGCGCCGATCATGGAGTTCACCGCTGCGGACATATTTCAGCACTCGCCCTTCGGCGATATTCTGAATTCACTAAAGTCTCTCTCACTTTATCAGGAGAGCCCTGGTCGGACTATGGTCAGCAAGGTTGGGATGCGGATGATGAAGAAATTCAAAGCCCACCCACCACCCACTTCGTAGCCACTGTCGATGATTTAACCGACATGCTCGACTTCGACTCTGAAGACATCGACGGTATGGACGCCGATGCAGGAGACGATCAAGAACCAGCGCCTATAGGGCACTGGAAAGCCACCTCGTCGTATGATATATACATGGTGGACACCCCAAAAGAAGGCAATGGCGATGGAACAGCGGAGGATGACCCCTCCAAGAAGCAGCCTAAGCGCCGGCGTCAGCGGCGCCGCTCTAAATCCCGCCAAAGAAAACACGGTGATTCCGGCACGGGAGATAATAACACCCCGGACAGTGCCGAAGACAACCACCTCCAGCAAGATTCAGCACAGGAGGATGGAGAAGCCAGCCCTCATGAGAGAGCGGCAGACAGAGAGGTCGAGGACAATAATTATATGCCTCCCTCCGAAGACGAGGCAAGCCTCGTCGACGACGAATTTGTCGTGCCGGAGGATCCCGTCGAACAAGAGCGTTTCAAACGCAGGCTTATGGCCACGGCGAGCAGCCTCAAGAAAAAACAGCAACAACTTAGAGCTGATCAAGATTTGCTAGCCGACAGATGGACTGAAGTCCTTGAGGCCGAAGAGTATGAACTCGAACGCCCCTCCAAGAGCTACCCAAAGCGCAGGTTGCTACCCCAATTAGAGGAGGAAGCACCTAAACCTACATCACCAGCGCATGATGCGGCCGACCGGCCACCCCGTGGCCGCGACAGAGAGGCCTCTCAGCCCTCCACTCAAGCCGCACCCCGGCGCCGCTCAAAAAATACCAAGGCATGGGAAAATGCGCCAGACCTGCGAGATATATTGGAGGACAAGGCAAGGCAAACAAGATCGATCTACGGATCACGTGGGTGCCCCACGGCACGAGACGGTACTCGTCACGCCGGATACAGTAAATCCGGCCGGGCCGAACACACTAGACAAAGCTCGTTTGAGCTGCATCGTGATATAGCCCAATACAGAGGCGCCGCACACCCACTATGCTTCACAGATGAAGTAATGGATCATCAAATCCCCGAGGGTTTCAAACTCGTGAACATCGAATCATACAATGGCACAACAGATCCTGCGATATGGATCGAGGACTATCTCCTTCATATCCACATGGCCCGCGGTGATGACCTACACGCCATCAAATACCTCCCACTCAAGCTTAAAGGACCAGCTCGGCATTGGCTTAACATCTTGCCAGCAGAATCAATTGGTTGTTGGGAGGACCTAGAAGCCGCATTCCTCGACAATTTCCAAGGCACTTATGTGCGACCACCAGACGCCGATGACCTAAGCCACATAATTCAGCAGCCAGAGGAATCGGCCAGACAATTCTGGACACGGTTCCTAACCAAGAAAAATCAAATCGTCGACTGTCCGGACGCAGAGGCCCTAGCAGCCTTCAAGCATAACATCCGCGACGAGTGGCTTGCACGACACCTAGGACAGGAAAAGCTGAAATCTATGGCAGCCCTCACGACACTTATGACCTGCTTTTGCGCAGGAGAAGACAGCTGGCTAGCGCGCAGCAATAACATGACCAAGAGCCCTGGTAATTCGGATACCAAGGACAGCAGTGGCAGGTCGCGTCGCAACAAGAAAAAGCGCCGCATTAACGGCGACAATGCTGAGGATACGGCAGTTAATGCCGGATTCAGAGGCTCTAAACCCGGTCAGCGGAAAAAGCCATTCAAAAGAAATACTCCAGGCCCGTCCAGTTTGGACCGAATACTCGACCGCTCATGCCAGATACATGGCACCCCCGAAAAACCAGCCAATCACACCAACAGGGATTGTTGGGTGTTCAAGAAGGCAGGCAAGTTAAATGCCGAAAGCAGAGAAAAGGGGGTGCATAGCGATGACGAGGAGGAGCCCCGGCCGCCGAACAACAGTGGACAGAAAGGTTTTCCCCCACAAGTGCGGACGGTGAACATGATATACGCAACCCACGTCCCCAAGAGGGAGCGGAAGCGTGCGCTAAGGGACGTATACGCGATGGAGCCAGTCGCCCCAAAGTTCAACCCATGGTCTTCCTGCCCGATCACTTTTGATCGAAGGGACCACCCCACTAGCATCCATCATGGCGGATTCACCGCATTGGTTCTAGACCCAATTATTGACGTATTTCACCTCACTAGAGTCCTTATGGACGGTGGCAGCAGCCTGAACCTACTTTACCAGGATACAGTGCGGAAAATGGGCATCGATCCCTCAAGGATTAAACCCACTAAAACGACCTTTAAAGGCGTCATACCAGGTGTAGAGGCCAACTATACAGGCTCAGTTGCACTTGAAGTGGTCTTCGGATCTCCGGATAATTTCCGAAGAGAGGAGTTAATCTTCGACATAGTCTCGTTCCGCAGTGGCTATCACGCACTGCTCGGGCGAACCGCATTTGCTAAGTTCAATGCGGTGCCACACTACGCATACCTCAAGCTCAAGATGCTAGGCCCTCGAGGAGTCATCACGGTCAATGGAAACACCGAACTCTCTCTCTGAATGGAGGATCATACGGCGGCTATCACAGCGGATGTACAAAGCAGCCTCTCAAGGCAATTCTCCAGTCCAGCCATTAAACGTCTGGACACCGTCAAGCACGCCCGGAGTAACCTACAACAAGACCGCCTGGCACGTTCCGAGCAAGTGTAGCAATGAGGCCCCAACCCCAGCCCTCGTGAACTTGCGAAACCAGTGTTGCGCGTACATAACTACGCTCTAGAAATACCATGGGCAAAGGGGGAGGGGCACCATCACGGCACGCCTGAAACGCGACTTAAACCGCACTAGGGGCTGCCGATTTCTTAATTTTCAGGACTCCATTCTTCGGAAAGCTTGTCCGGCAGTACAATTGCCACACAAACGATACAACCAGGGAAGCAGAAAGCTACGCCGCACTATGGAACTCTAAGATGGTCTCTATAACGAGTAGTATACCTGTTTCACATGCCATTCCGCAGCTTGCCCCTGGAAAGGACACGTTAAATAGTCCCATTGTTTGCTTATCGCACTATTTGTATCATTCTGCTTTGATCGCAACTTTTTTAAATAAACAATGCATAGCTTCCGTCTATTATTGCATTACTCTTTTTTATGAATATATGTTCATTAAAGACATGTTGCACCCATACACTTTGGTACGGCCAATACGCCAGGGGCTTAAGTACCCCACAATACGGTGTGAGAAGTCCGAACACTTTCACAAGTGAGGCACCCTGAACTTATAGCATTATATGCATCGGCTCTGAATCATGTCTTGGGTCAATAGTTGGGTTTGCCCGGCTCCTATGTTTTGGTACCTTACATTCCGTTATATCGGCTAAGGTAGCACTAGGAGAACTACTGCGATTCTGCCCCAGTTGAGCTGGGCTAAGCACCTCAGTAGAGAAAGCTAAAACTGACCGTCATGATGAGGCGAGAGCTGGTCGCTGTTCGAGAGGTTTTCGAGTCCCTAAAGACTTATGCCGCTTAGAGCGAGGAGTCGGCTTTGTCCGGCCTAGGCGTGGATAGCGCCCCGAACTCGGTCTTCCGAACACTAGGGGCTTCGCCGAAATTTAAAATTATAGAATTCTATGGCTAAGTGAGAGTGTTCAAGCATTATAGTCCGATTGCCTTGTTCGTTGTGTTGAGCGCCTCCCTCGAAGGACCCAAGAATGGGAAAAAGAGCGCTCATGTTTATCCCGAACACCCCAGCACTCGTGGCATGGGGGCAAAAGCCGACGACTCGCCATCTCTCAAATTTGATAAACGGACACACAGAAGGTAATATTTTAAATTCAAAAGCGTTGCTTAGCGCATATGAACAAGTTTTCAGCGTACAGGATCACAAATGCGAGTTTACTCAAAAATTACATCTTTGGAGCATTCATCCGCTATAAGGCGGGCACCCTTCAGGACGCCCTCATAATACGCTTCTGGGACGCGATGCTCCTTGCCTAGCGGCGGCCCGTCCTTCACTAGCTTCTCCGCATCCATCTTGCCCCAGTGCACTTTAGCACGGGCAAGCGCCCTACGGGCACCTTCGATGCAGATGGAGCGCTTGATTACTTCAAGCCGTGGACAGGCATCCACCAGCCGCCTCACCAGCCCGAAGTAGCTCCCAAGAGAGCCTCTCCAGGCCAAAGCCGAACTACGAGGCCCTTGATGGCCTGTTCAGCCACCTTGTGGAGCTCGACCATTTGCTTCAGTTGGTCGCTCAAAGGCACCAGGTGTCTGGCCTCAGCATACTGAGACCAGAACACCTTCTCCGTCGAGCTCCCCTCCTCGGCTCGGTAGTAGGCGATGGCATCAGACGCACTGCGGGGCAAATCTGCAAATGCTCCTGGAGAGCTCCGGACCCGGGTAAGTAACAAGTAATTCACTTTCACGTGCTTGCTTTGCATAATGAATGCCTTACCCGCCGCTATCTTCTTCATCGCTTCAATTTCTTGGAGGGCTTTCTGGGCTTCGGCCTTGGCAGACTTCACGCTTTTGAGGGCTGCCGCAAGCTCGGACGCTTGCATCTTTGAGTCAAGCTCCAAACTCTCGTGTTTTTTCATGAGAGCCTGGAGCTCTTTCTGCACCTCCTCCACCCGCGCCTCCTTCTTCCCTCTCTCGGTGCGCTCCGCGGCCGCTCTGTTTTTGGCCTCGGACAGCGCTTGCTTAAGGGTTGCCACCTCGGTCGTGGACCCTATAATAGCACGATGATCATGTCATTTTTGCAACCACATCTTCTCTATATACTTGCGCAAGGTATTACTTACCTTCCTTCTCCTCGAGTTGCCTCTTGGCATGGCCGAGCTCGTTCTCGGACCGCGCGAGGTTTTGCTTCAGCGTATCCACCTCCGCAGTCAGTGCGGCGAAGGCCAGCACCGAAGCCTGTATACGCATATTGACTTGATTATGTTAGACTCCTGCGAATGTTATTAGATCCTCTATTCGGCTTTTCTTTCCAAACACCGAACAGAGCATCAGGGGCTACTGTCTATGCGGTAATATTTTTATTCTTTACTTACCTCAAAGTCTGTTAGAAGGCTGGCACAGGCTTCAGTCAGTCCGCTCTTGGCGGACTGAACCTTCTCGATCACCGCACTCATAATAATGCGGTGCTCCTCGTCGATGGAGGCGCCCTTAAGCACCTCCAACAAATTGTCCGGTACCTCCGGTTGGACAGAGGTCACCGGCTCGGTAGGCTTGCTCCTCTTGGAAGGAGGCTGCCTACCGGAGTCCGGAACCGTTGAAGGTTCCAGCGTGGTGTCCGGCTCAAGGCCGGACTCGGGGCCCTTGGGGGTTTTATCCCCTTTGCGCCTGGAGTCCGGGAGGTCGCCTTGCGGCGCCTCCAGGACCACCTCCTCCTGGCTTGGAACCTGTTGGGACAGCACCTCGGCGTCGTCCGTAGGGTGGGGGAGGTAGCGGGCGGAAGTGAATTCACGTCCGACGAATCCAGGGAGCCACTCGACGACTCGTCGAGCCCGGCCTTGGGCGGACTGCATAGTCATATTCGGCGTAACGAGGAGCTGTGCAAAAAAGGAACACTATGAATTGCTCTGGTGTCTGAATACTTATGATCTCGCCAGGGGCTTGGCCATGTGCGACCAATCCTCTTCGCCGTCGTCGGCGTTGGTGGAGTAGTCCGGAGGAGGGGTCTTCCCCTTCTTGGACCCTTCGGCCTCCCAAGTTGGGGCGGCCTTCCTTTTCTTCCCTCCCCCCACTGGAGGGGGAGAGGTCTCTTCTTCCTCCTCCTCATCTTCACGGGAGGAGTGCACCTTGGAGTCGTCGGATGATGAATCCGACACCTCCTGGCGCTGGGCACTCTTTCGATTCCCCGTGGCCTTCTTCTTGGCCTTCTTCTCCGGCACCACATAGGGTGCCGGAACCAGTAGCTTCGCCAAGCGAGCGTCCGCTGGGCCTTCGGGCAATAAAGCCGGACAGTTGATCTGTCCAGCCGTCTCCTGCCAATCCTGTCAAAGGTAAGGGAGCTTAGATCCCGCATGGAGTCAAACTATGAAAACTAATACCCTGTAAAAGGTAAAAACAGCTTACCGCACGAGCGCGACGCTGCGTGCTGAATCCGCGATCCTCGGTAGTGGATGCGGGGGCCTCAGCGCCCTTGAAAAGCACCTTCCAGGCATCTTCGTACGTCGTGTCGAAGAGCCTGCTCAGAGTTCGGTGCTGCGCCGGGTTGAACTCCCACAGGTTGAAAGCCCATTGTTGACACGGGAGGATCCGGCGGATGAGCATAACCTGGACTACGTTGACAAGTTTGAGCTTCTTGTCCACCAGGGTTTGGACGCATGTTTGTAGTCCGGTCATCTCTCCTTCTTTACCCCACGACAGACCCGTCTCTTTTTGGAGGTGAGCCGCGTAGGGGGTCCGGATCGGAACTCGGGGGCTGCGACCCATTTAGGGTCGCGCGGCTCGGTGATGTAAAACCACCCCGATTGCCACCCCTTTAGGGACTCCACGAAGGAGCCCTCGAGCCATAGGACGTTGGGCATCTTGCCCACCATGGCGCCTCCGCACTCCGCCTGGGTGCCGCGCACCACCTTCAGCTTGACATTGAAAGTCTTAAGCCATAGGCCGAAATGGAGGCGGATGCAGAAGAAAGCCTCGCACACGACGATAAACGCCGAGATATTGAGGACAAAGTTCGGGGCCAGATCATGGAAATCCAGGCCATAGTAGAACATGAGCCCCCGGACAAATGGGTGGAGAGGGGAGCCCAGTCCGCGGAGGAAATGGGGGAGGAACACCACCCTCTCATGGGGCCTAGGGGCGGGGATGAGCTGCCCCTCTTCGGGAAGCCAGTGCGCAATGTCGTTAGACAAGTATCCGGCCTTCCTCAGTCTTTTGATGTGTCCCTCCCTGACGGAGGAGACCATCCACTTGCCTCCCGCTCCGGACATGGCTGGAGAAGGTTGAGGTGGGGTGTGTGGACTTGGGCGCTGGAGCTCGAGTGCGCGGAAATGGATAGGCAAAGGAGGAAGAAGGTGTGGATGAAAAGGTGGATCCTTATCCCCTTATATGGATGGACGCGACTATGCGCCCCCACCAGCCTGGTAAAACTCGCTTATCTCCCAAGCGCCATAGTCAATGGCGCGGTTGGGTTACCCACACCCGTATTGATGAGAACCCCGGAATAAGGGGACACGATCTCTAATTTAACAAGACGTGCCAAGGAAACCGCCTCACTATACGCGCTGAGGTGGGACAGTAAAACGATTCAAATAAAGACTTGGCCGTAGTGTGATGTCACGCTACGGAATACGTCAGCAGATTGGATTTGTGTAAATACTATTCTCTCTATGGCAATATGTGGAAACTTCTATGAAGTATTTGGAGGAGGAACCCGCCTTGCAATGCCGAAGACAATCTACGCGCCGGACTCATCGTGATTGAAGCCTGGTTCAGGGGGTACTGAGGGAGTCCTAGATTAGGGGGTGTCCGGATAGCCGGACTATACCTTCGGTCGGACTCCTGGACTATGAAGATACAAGATTGAAGACTTCGTCCCATGTCCGGAAGGGACTTTCCTTGGCGTGGAAGGCAAGCTTGGCGATACGGATATGTAGATCTCCTATCATTGTAACCGACTCTGTGTAACCCTAGCCCTCTCTGGTGTCTATATAAACCGGAGGGTTTTAGTCTGTAGGATGAAGACCAATCATACCATAGGCTAGCTTCTAGGGTTTAGCCTCTCTAATCTCGTGGTAGATCTACTCTTGTACTACCCATATCATCAATACTTATCAAGCAGGACGTAGGGTTTTACCTCCATCAAGAGGGCCCGAACCTGGGTAAAACATCGTGTCCCCTGCCTCCTGTTACCATCCGGCCTAGACGCACAGTTCGGGACCCCCTACCCAAGATCCGCCGGTTTTGACACTGACAGGAGGCAGGGGACACAATGTTTTACCCAGGTTCGGGCCCTCTTGATGGAGGTAAAACCCTACGTCCTGCTTGATTGATATTGATGATATGGGTAGTACAAGAGTAGATCTACCATGAGATCAAAGAGACTAAACCCTAGAAGCTAGCCTATGGTATGATTGTTGTTTGTCCTACGGACTAAAACCCTCCGGTTTATATAGACACCGGAGAGGGCTAGGGTTACACACAGTCGGTTACAATGGTAGGAGATCTACATATCCGTATCGCCAAGCTTGCCTTCCACGCCAAGGAAAGTCCCTTCCGGACACGGGACGAAGTCTTCAATCTTGTATCTTCATAGTCTAGGAGTCCGGCCGAAGGTATAGTTAGGCTATCCGGACACCCCCTAATCCAGGACTCCCTCAGTAGTCCCTGAACCAGGCTTCAATGACGACGAGTCCGGCACGCAGATTGTCTTCGACATTGCAAGGCGGGTTCCTCCTCCAAGTACTTCATAGAAGATTTTGAAAACAAAGGTAGTGTCCCGCTCTACAAAATAAGTTTCCACACATTGCCATAGAGAGAATAATATTTACACAAATCTAATCTGCTGACATATTCCCTAGCGTGACATCACACCACGGCCAAGTCTTCATTCGAATCGTTTTACTGTCCCACCTCAGCGCATTTAGCGAGGCGGTTTCCTTGGCACGTCTTGTCAAAGTAGAGATCGTGTCCCCTTATTCCAGGATTCTCATCAATACGGGTGTGGGTAACCCAACCGCGCCATTGATTACGGCGCTTGGGAGATAAGCGAGTTTTACCAGGCTGGTGGGGGCGCATAGTCGCATCCGCCCATATAAAGGGATAAGTATCCACCTTTTCATCCACGCCTTCTTCCTCCTTTGCCTATCCATTTCCGCGCACTCAAGCTCCAGCGCCCAAGTCCGCACACCCCACCTCAACCTTCTCTAGCCATGTCCGGAGCGGGAGGCAAGTGGATGGTCTCCTCCGTCATGGAGGGACACATCAAAAAACCGAGGAAGGCCGGATACTTGTCTAACGACATCGCACACCGGCTTCCCAAAGAGGGGCAGCTCATCCCCACCCCTAGGCCCCATGAGAGGGTGGTGTTCCTCCCCCATTTCCTCCGCAGACTGGGCTTCCCTCTCCACCCATTTGTCCGGGGGCTCATGTTCTACTATGGCCTGGATTTCCACGATCTGGCCCCGAACTTTGTCCTCAACATCTCGGCGTTTATCGTCGTGTGCGAGGCCTTCCTCCGCATCCGCCCCCATTTCGGCCTATGGCTGAAGACTTTCAATGTCAAGCCGAAGGTGGTGCGTGGCACCCAGGCGGAGTGCGGAGGCGCCATGGTGGGCAAGATGCCCAATGTCCTATGGCTCGAGGGCTCCTTCGTGGAGACCCTAAAGGGGTGGCAATCAGGGTGGTTTTACATCACCGAGCCGCGCGACCCTAAATGGGTCGCAGCCCCCGTGTACCGTTCCGGACCCCCTACGCGGCTCACCTCCTGGAAAGAGACGGGCCTGTCGTGGGGTAAAAAAGGAGAGCTGACTGGACTCCAAACATGCGTCCAAACCCTGGTGGACAAGAAGCTCTAACTTGTCAACGTAGTCCAGGTTATGCTCATCCGCCGGATCCTCCTGTGTCAACAACGGGCTTTCAACCTGTGGGAGTTCGACCCGGTGCAGCACCGAACTCTGAGTAGGGTCTTCGACACGACGTGTGAAGATGCCTGGAATGTGCTTTTCAAGGGCGCCGAGGCCCCCGCATCCGCTACAAGGATCGTGGATTCAGCACGCAGCGTTACGCTAGTGCGGTGAGCCGTTTTTACCTTTTACAGGGTATTAGTTTTCATAGTTTGACTCCATGCGGGATCTAAGCTCCCTTACCTTTGACAGGTTTGGCAGGAGACGTCCGGACAGATCAACTGTCCGGCTCCTTTGCCCGAAGGCCCAGCGGACGCTCGCTTGGCGAAGCTGCTGGTTCCGGCACCCTATGTGGTGCCAGAGAAGAAGGCCAAGAAGAAGGCCACGGGGACTCGAAAGAGTGCCCGGCGCCTGGCGGTGTCGGATTCATCATCCGACGACTCCAAGACGCACTCCTCCCGTGAAGACGAGGAGGAAGAAGAAGAGACCTCTCCCCCTCCAGCGGGGGGAGGGAAGAAAAGGAAGGCCGCCCCAACTGGGGAGGCCGAAGGGTCCAAGAAGGGGAAGACCCCTCCTCCGGACTACTCCACCAACGCCGACGACGGCGAAGAGGAGTGGCCGCACAGGGCCAAGCCCCTGGCGAGATTGTAAGTATTCGGACACCAGAGCGATTCATAGTGTTCCTTTCTTGCACAGCTCCTCCTTACGCCAAATATGACTGTGCAGTCCGCCCAAGGCCGGGCTCGACGAGTCGTCGAGCGGCTCCCTAGATTCGTCGAATGTGAATTCGCTTTTGACGGCTACCTCCCCCCATCCTACGGACGACGCCGAGGTGGCATCCCAACAGGTTCCAAGCCAGGAGGAGGTGGTCCTGGAGGCGCCGCAAGGCGACCTCCCGGACTCCAGGCGTAAAGGGGATAGAACCCCCAAGGGCTCCAAGTCCGGCCTTGAGCCGGACACCGCGCCGGAACCTTCAACGGTTCCGGACTCTGGTAGGCCGCCTCCTTCCAAGAGGAGCAAGCCTACCGAGCTGGTGACCTCCGTCCAACCGGAGGCACCGGACAATTTGCTGGAGGTGCTTAACGGCGCCTCCATCAACGAGGAGCACCACACTATTATGAGTGCGGTGATCCAGAAGGTTCAGTTCGCCAAGAGCGGACTGACTGAAGCCTGTGCCAGCCTTCTAACATGCTTTGAGGTAAGTAAAGAATATGTAAAAATATTACCGCATAGACAGTAGCCCCTGATGCTCTGTTTGGCGTTCGGAAAGAAAAACCGAATAGAGGATCTAATAACATTCGCAGGAGTCTAACATAATCAAGGAAATATGCGTATGCAGGCTTCGCTGCTGGCCTCCGCTGCATTGACTGCGGAGGTGGATACGTTGAAGCAAAACCTCGCGTGGTCCGAGAACAAGCTCGGCCATGCCAAGAGGCAACTCGAGGAGAGGGAAGGTAAGTAATACCTTGCGCAAGTATATAGAGAAGATGTGGTTGCAAAAAATGACAAGATCAACATGCTATTATAGGGGCCACGACCGGGGTGGCAACCCTTAAGAAAGCGCTGTCCGAGGCCGAAAACAGAGCGGCCGCGGAGCGCACAGAGAGAGAGAAGCAGGAGGCGCAGGTGGAGGGGGTGCAGAAAGAGCTCCAGTCTCTCGTGAAAAAACACGAGAGTTTGGAGCTTGACTCAAAGACGCGAGCGTCCAAGCTTGCGGCAGCCCTCGAAAGCGCGAAGTCTGCCAAGGCCGAAGCCCAGAAAGTCCTCCAAGAAATTGAAGCGATGAAGAAGATAGCAGAGGGTAAGGCATTCATTATGCAAAGCAAGCACGTGAAAGTGAATTACTTGTTACTTACCTGAGTCTGGCGCTCTCCAGGAGCATTCGCAGATTTGCCCCGCAGTTCGTCTGATGCCGCCGCCTACTACCGAGCCAAAGAGGGGAGCTCGACAGAGAAGGTGTTCTGGTCTCAGTATGCTGAGGCCGGACACCTGGTGCCTTTGAGCGACCAGCTGAAGCAAATGGTCGAGCTCCACAAGGTTGCCGAACAGGCCATAAAGGGCCTCATAGTTCGGCTTTGGCCTGGAGAGGCTCTGCCTGGGAGCTACTTCGGGCTGGTGAGGCGGCTGGTGGATGCCTATCCACGGCTTGAAGTAATCAAGCGCTCCGTCTGCATCGAAGGTGCCCGTAGGGCGCTTGCCCGTGCTAAGGTGCACTGGGGCAAGATGGATGTAGAGAAGCTGGTGAAGGACGGGCCGCCACTGGGCAAGGAGCATCGCGTCCCGGAAGCGTATTATGAGGGCGTCCTGAAGGGTGCCCGCCTTATAGCAGATGAATTCTCCAAAGATGTAATTTTTGAGTAAACTCGCATTTGTGATCCTGTACACTGAAAACTTGTTCGTATGCGCTAAGCAACGCTTTTGAATTTAAAATATTACCTTCTGTGCGGCCGTTTATCAAATTTGAGAGATGGCGAGTCGTCGGCTTCTGCCCCCATGCCGCGAGTGCTGGGTGTTCGGGATAAACATGAGCGCTCTTTTTCCCATTCTTGGGTCCTTCGAGGGAGGCGCTCAACACAACGAACAAGGCAATCAGACTATAATGCTTGAACACTCTCACTTAGCCATAGAATTCTATAATTTTAAATTTTGGCGAAGCCCCTAGTGTTCGGAAGACCGAGTTCGAGGCGCTATCCATGCCTAGGCCGGACAAAGCCGACTCCTCGCTCTAAGCGGCATAAGTCTTTAGGGACTCGAAAACCTCTCGAATAGCGACCAGCTCTCGCCTCATCATGACAGTCAGTTTTAGCTTTCTCTACTGAGGTGCTTAGCCCAGCTCAACTTGGGCACAATCGTAGTAGTTCTCCTAGTGCTACCTTAGCCGATATAACGGAATGTAAGGTACCAAAACATAGGAGCCGGGCAAACCCAACTATTTGTTGGGGAATGTAGTAATTTCAAAAAAATTCCTACGCACACGCAAGGGAGAGTGATGCATAGCAACGAGAGGGGAGAGTGTTGTCTACGTACCCTCGTAGACCGTAAGCGGAAGTGTTAGCACAACGCGGTTGATGTAGTCATACGTCTTCACAGCCCGACCGATCAAGCGCCGAAACTACGGCACCTCCGAGTTCTAGCACACGTTCAGCTCGATGACGATCCCCGGACTCCGATCCAGCAGAATGTCGGGGAAGAGTTCCATCAGCACGATGGCGTGGTGACGATCTTGATGTTCTACCGTCGCAAGGCTTCGCCTAAGCACCGCTACAATATTATCGAGGATTATGGTGGAGGAGGGCACCGCACACGGCTAATAGATCTCAAGGATCAATTGTTGTGTCTATGGGGTGCCCCTTGGCCACGTATATAAAGGAGTGGAGGAGGGGGAGAGGGCCGGCCCCTATGGCGCGCCCTGGAGGAGTCCTACTCCCACCGGGAGTAGGATTCCCCCCCTTCCAAGTAGTAGGAGTAGGACTCAAGGCAAGGGAAGGGAGAAGAGAAGGAAGGAGGGGGCGCAGCCCCTCCCCTTAGTCCAATTCGGACTAGGCCTTGGGGGGCACCCAACCTCTCCTCTCTCTTTCCCCTAAAACCCAATAAGGCCCATATACTCCCCGGCGAATTCCCGTAACTCTCCGGTACTCCGAAAAATACCCGAATCACTCGGAACCTTTCCGATGTCCGAATATAGTCGTCCAATATATCGATCTTTACGTCTCGACCATTTCGAGACTCCTCGTCATGTCCCCGATCTCATCTGGGATTCCGAACTCCTTCGGTACATCAAAACATATAAACTCATAATATAACTGTCATCGAAACCTTAAGCGTGCGGACCCTACGGGCTCGAGAACAATGTAGACATGACCGATAGACGTCTCCGGTCAATAACCAATAGCAGAACCTGGATGCTCATATTGGCTCCCACATATTCTACGAAGATCTTTATCGGTCAGACCGCATAACAACATACGTTGTTCCCTTTGTCATTGGTATGTTACTTGCCCGAGATTCGATCGTCGGTATCTCCATACCTAGTTCAATCACGTTACCGGCAAGTCTCTTTACTCGTTCTGTAATACATCATCCTGCAACTAACTCATTAGTTGCAATGCTTGCAAGGCTTAAGTGGTGTGCATTACCGAGAGGGCCCAGAGATACCTCTCCGACAATCGGAGTGACAAATCCTAATCTCGAAATACGCCAACCCAACAAGTACCTTTGGAGACACCTGTAGAGCACCTTTATAATCACCCAGTTACGTTGTGACGTTTGGTGGCACACAAAGTGTTCCTCCGGTAAACGGGAGTTGCATAATCTCATAGTCATAGGAACATGTATAAGTCATGAAGAAAGCAATAGCAACAAACTAAACGATCAAGTGCTATGCTAACGGAATGGGTCAAGTCAATCACATCATTCTCCTAATGATGTGATCCCGTTAATCAAATGACAACTCATGTCTATGGTTAGGAAACATAACCATCTTTGATCAACGAGCTAGTCAAGTAGAGGCATACTAGTGACACTCTGTTTGTCTATGTATTCATACATGTATTATGTTTCCGGTTAATACAATACTAGCATGAATAATAAACATTTATCATGATATAAGGAAATAAATAATAACTTTATTATTGCCTATGGGGCATATTTCCTTCAGTCTCCCACTTGCACTAGAGTCAATAATCTAGTTCACATCGCCATGTGATTTAACATCAATAGTTCACATCACCATGTCATTAACACCCATAGTTCACATCGACATGTGACCAACACCCAAAGGGTTTACTAGAGTCAATAATCTAGTTCACATCGCTATGTGATTAACACCCAAAGAGTACTGAGGTGTGATCGTGTTTTGCTTGTGAGAGAAGTTTAGTCAACGGGTCTGCCACATTCAGATCTGTAAGTATTTTGCAAATTTCTATGTCAACAATGCTCTTCACTAAGCTACTCTAGCTAATTGCTCCCACTTTTAATATGTATCCAGATTGAGACTTTGAGTCATCTGGATCAGTGTCAAAACTTGCATTGACGTAACCTTTTACGACGAACCTTTTGTCACCTCCATAATCGAGAAAACATATCCTTATTGCACTAAGGATAATTTTGACCAATGTCCAGTGATCTACTCCTAGATCACTATTGTACTCCCTTGCCAAACTCAGGGCAGGGTATACAATAGGTCTGGTACACAACATGGCATACTTTATAGAACCTATGGCTGAGGAATAGGGAATGACTTCCATTCTCTCTCTATCTTCTGCTATGGTCGGGTTTTGAGTCTTAATCAACTTCACACCTCGTAACACAGGCAAGAACTCCTTCTTTGACTGTTCCATTTTGAACTACTTCAAAATCTTGTCAAGGTATGTACTCATTGAAAAAACTTATCAAGCGTCTTGATCTATCTCTATAGATCTTGATGCTCAATATGTAAGCAGCTCCACCGAGGTCTTTCTTTGAAAAACTCCTTTCAAACATTCCTTTATGCTTTGCAGAATAATTCTACATTATCTCCTATCAACAATATGTCATTCACATATGCTTATCAGAAATGCTGTAGTGCTCCTACTCACTTTCTTGTAAATACAGCCTTCACCGCAAGTCTGTATAAAACTATATGCTTTGATCAACTGATCAAAGTGTATATTCCAACTCCAAGATGCTTACACCAGTCCATAGATGGATCGTTGGAGCTTGCATATTTTGTTAGTACCTTTAGGATTGACAAAACCTTATGGTTGCATCATATACAACTCTTCTTTAATAAATCCATTAAGGAATGAAGTTTTGTTTATCCATTTGCCATATTTCATAAAATGCGGCAATTTCTAACATGATTCGGACTAGATACTCGCATAGATACGAGTGAGAAACTCGCATCGTAGTCAACACCTTGAACTTGTCGAAATGCGAATTTCTAACACCTTGAACTTATCCATTTGCCATATTTCATAAAATGCGGCAATTTCTAACACTCTGTTTATCCATTTATCACTTAAGCATAGATACGAGTGAGAAACTCGCATCGTAGTCAACACCTTGAACTTGTCGAAAACCTTTTTGCGACAATTCTAGCTTTGTAGATAGTAACACTACTATCAGCGTCCGTCTTCCTCTTGAAGATCCATTTAATCTCAATGGCTCGCCGATCAATGGGAAAGTCAATCAAAGTCTATACTTTGTTCTCATACATGGATCTCATCTCAGATTTCATGGCCTCAAGTCATTTCGCGGAATCTGGTCTCATCATCGCTTCCTCATAGTTCGTAGGTTCGTCATGGCCAAGTAACATGACCTCCAGAATAGGATTACCGTACCACTATGGTGTGGATCACACTCTGGTTTACCTACGAGGTTCGGTAGTAACTTGATCTGAAGTTACATGATCATCATCATTAGCTTCCTCACTAATTGGTGTAGTAGTCACAGGAACAGATTTCTGTGATGAACTACTTTCCAATAAGGGAGCAGGTACATTTACCTCATCAAGTTCTACTTTCCTCCCACTCACTACTTTCGAGAGAAACTCCTTCTCTAGAAAGGATCCATTCTCAGCAATGAATATATTGCCTTCGGATCTGTGATAGAAGGTGTACCCAACATTTTCTTTTGGGTATCCTATAAAGATTTACTTCTCCGCGTTCGAGCTTATCATGTTGAAACTTTTTCATATAAGCATCGTAGTCCCAAACTTTAAGAAACAATAGCTTAGGTTTCTTGCCAAACCACAGTTCATACGGTGTCATCTCAACGGATTTAGATGGTGCCTATTTAACGTGAATGTAGCTGTCTCTAATGCATAACCCCAAAACGATAGTGGTAATCGGTAAGAGACATCATAGATCGCACCATATCTAATAAAGCACGGTTACGATGTTCGGACACACCATTACACTTGGTGTTCCAGGTGGCGTGAGTAGTGAAACTATTTCACATTGTTTTAACTGAAGGCCAAACTCGTAACTCAAATATTTTACTTCTGCGATCATATCATAGAAACTTTTATTTTTTTGTTATGATGATTCTCCACTTCACTCTGAAATTCTTTGAACTTTTCAAATATTTCAGACTTGTGTTTCATCAAGTAGATATACTCATATCTGCTCAAATCATCTGTGAAGATCAGAAAATAATGATACCTGCCACGAGCCTCAATATTCATCGGACCACATACATCAGTATGTATGATTTCCAACAAATCTATTGCTTGCTCCATTGTTCCGGAGTACGGAGTCTTAGTCATCTTGCCCATGAGGCATGGTTCGCAAGCATCAACTGATTCATAATCAAGTGATTCCAAAAGCCCATCAGCATGGATTTTCTTCATGCGCTTTACACCAATATGACCTAAACGGCAGTGCCACAAATAAATTGCACCATCATTATTAACTTTGCATCTTTTGGTTTCAATATTATGAATATGTATATCACTACAATTGAGATCCAACGAACCATTTTCATTGGGTGTGTAAACATATAAGGTTTTATTCATGTAAACAGAACAACAATTTATTCTGTTACTTAAATAAGTAACTATATTGCAATAAACATGATCAAATCATATTCATGCTCAACACAAACACCAAATAACACTTATTTAGGTTCAACACTAATCCCAAAAGTATAGGGAGTGTGCGATGATGATCATATCAATCTTGGAACCACTTCCAACACACATCGTCACTTCACCCTTAACTAGTCTCTGTTCATTCTGCAACTCCCGTTTCGAGTTACTACTCTTAGCAACTGAACCAGTATCAAATACCGAGGGGTTGCTACGAACACTAGTAAAGTACACATCAATAACATGTATATCAAATATACCTATGTTCACTTTGCCATCCTTCTTATCCACCAATTACTTGGGGTAGTTCCGCTTCTAGTGACCAGTCCCTTTGTAGTGGAAGCACTTAGTCTCAGGCTTAGGTACAGACTTTGGCTTCTTCACTTGAGCAGCAACTTGCTTGCCGTTCTTCTTGAAGTTCTCTTTCTTTCCCTTTGCCCTTTTCTTGAAACTAGTGGTCTTGTTAACCATCAACACTTGATGTTTTTCTTGATTTCTACCTTCGTCGATTTCAGCATCACGAAGAGCTTGGGAATTACTTTTGTCATCCCTTGCATATTATAGTTCATCACGAAGTTCTACTAACTTGGTGATGGTGACTAGAGAATTCTGTCAATCACTATTTTATCTGGAAGATTAACTCCCACTTGATTCAAGCGATTGTAGTACCCAGACAATCTGAGCACATTCTCACTGCTTGAGCTATTCTCCTCCATCTTTTAGCTATAGAACTTGTTGGAGACTTCATATCTCCCAACTCGGGTATTTTACTTGAAATATTAACTTCAACTCCTGGAACATCTCATATGGTCCATGACGTTCAAAACGTCTTTGAAGTCCCGATTCTAAGCTGTTAAGCATGGTGCACTAAACTATCAAGTAGTCATCATATTGAGCTAGCCAAACGTTCATAACATCTTTATCTGCTCCTGCAATAGGTTTGTCACCTAGCGGTGCATCAAAGACATAATTCTTCTGTGCAGCCCGATTCTAAGCTGTTAAGCATGGTGCACTAAACTATCAAGTAGTCATCATATTGAGCTAGCCAAACGTTCATAACGTCTTTATCTGCTCCTGCAATAGGTTTGTCACCTAGCGGTGCATCAAAGACATAATTCTTCTGTGCAGCAATGAGGATAAACCTCAGATCACGGATCCAATCCACATCATTGCTACTAACATCTTTCAACTTAGTTTTCCCTAGGAACATATCAAAAATAAAACAGGGGAGCTAAACGCGAGCTATTGATCTACAACATAGATATGCTAATACTACCAGGACTAAGTTCATGATAAATTAAAGTTCAATTAATCATATTACTTAAGAACTCCCACTTAGATAGACATCCCTCTAATCTTCTAAGTGATCACGTGATCCATATCAACTAAACCATGTCCGATCATCACGTGAGATGGAGTAGTTTCAATGGTGAACATCACTATGTTGATCATATCTACTATATGATTCACGCTCGACCTTTCGGTCTCCGTGTTCCGATGCCATATCTGTTATATGCTAGGCTCATCAAGTTTAACCTGAGTATTCCGCGTGTGCAACTGTTTTGCACCCGCTGTATTTGAACGTAGAGCCTATCACACCCGATCATCACGTGGTGTCTCAGCACGAAGAACTTTCGCAACGGTGCATACTCAGGGAGAACACTTATACCTTGATAATTTAGTGAGAGATTATCTTATAAAGCTACCGCCGAACTAAGCAAAATAAGATGTATAAAAGATAAACATCACATGCAATCATAATATGTGACATGATATGGCCATCATCATCTTGTGCCTTTGATCTCCATCTCCAAAGCATCGTCATGATCTCCATCGTCACCGGCATGACACCATGATCTCTATCATCTTGATCTATATCAATGTGTCATCACATGGTTGTCTCGCCAACAATTTCTCTTGCAATTATTGCTATCGCATAGCGATAAAGTAAAGCGATTATTTGGCGCTTGCATCTTATGCAATAGAGAGATAACCATAAGGCTTTTGCCTGTTGCCGATAACTTCAACAAAACATGATCATCTCATACAACAACTTATATCTCATCACGTCTTGACCATATCACATCACAACATGCCCTGCAAAAACAAGTTAGACGTCCTCTACTTTGTTGTTGCAAGTTTTACGTGGCTACTACGGGCTGAGCAAGAACCGTTCTTACCTACGCGTCAAAACCACAATGATAGTTTGTCAAGTTGGTGCTGTTTTAACCTTCACAAGGACCGGGCGTAGCCACACTCGGTTCAACTAAAGTTGGAGAAACTGACACCCGCTAGCCACCTTTGTGCAAAGCACGTCGGTAGAACCAGTCTCGCGTAAGCGTACGTGTAATGTCGGTCCGGGCCGCTTCATCCAACAATACCGCCGAACCAAAGTATGACATGCTGGTAAGCAGTATGACTTATATCGCCCACAACTCACTTGTGTTCTACTCGTGCACAACATCAATGCATAAAACCTAGGCTCGGATGCCACTGTTGGGGAACGTAGTAATTTCAAAAAAAATCCTACGCACACGCAAGGGAGAGTGATGCATAGCAACGAGAGGGGAGAGTGTTGTCTACGTACCCTCGTAGACCAGAAGCGGAAGCGTTAGCACAACGCGGTTGATGTAGTCGTACGTCTTCACGGCCCGACCGATCAAGAATCGAAACTACGGCACCTCCGAGTTCTAGCACATGTTCAGCTTGATGACGATCTCCGGACTCCGATCCAGCAGAATGTCGGGGAAAAGTTCCGTCAGCACGACGGCGTGGTGACGATCTTGATGTTCTACCATCGCAGGGCTTCGCCTAAGCACCGCTACAATATTATCGAGGATTATGGTGGAGGAGGGCACCGCACACGGCTAATAGATCTCAAGGATCAATTGTTGTGTCTATGGGGTGCCCCTTGGCCACGTATATAAAGGAGTGGAGGAGGGGGGAGAGGGCCGGCCCCTATGGCGCGCCCTGGAGGAGTCAAGGCAAGGGAAGGGAGAAGAGAAGGAAGGAGGGGGCGCAGCCCCTCCCCTTAGTCCAATTCGGACTAGGCCTTGGGGGGCGCCCAACCTCTCCTCTCTCTTTCCCCTAAAGCCCAATAAGGCCCATATACTCCCCGGCGAATTCCCGTAACTCTCCGGTACTCCGAAAAATACCCGAATCACTCGGAACCTTTCCGATGTCCGAATATAGTCGTCCAATATATCGATCTTTACGTCTCGACCATTTCGAGACTCCTCGTCATGTCCCCGATCTCATCCGGGACTCCGAACCCCTTCGGTACATCAAAACATATAAACTCATAATATAACTGTTGTCGAAACCTTAAGTGTGCGGACCCTACGGGTTCGAGAACAATGTAGACATGACCGAGACATGTCTCCGGTCAATAACCAATAGAGGAACCTGGATGCTCATATTGGTTCCCACATATTCTACGAAGATCTTTATCGGTCAGACCGCATAACAACATATGTTGTTCCCTTTGTCATCGGTATGTTACTTGCCTGAGATTCGATCGTCGGTATCTCAATACCTAGTTCGATATCGTTACCGGCAAGTCTCTTTACTCGTTCTGTAATACATCATCCTGCAACTAACTCATTAGTTGCAATGCTTGCAAGGCTTAAGTGGTGTGCATTACCGAGAGGGCCCAGAGATACCTCTCCGACAATCGGAGTGACAAATCCTAATCTCGAAATACGCCAACCCAACAAGTACCTTTGGAGACACCTGTAGATCACCTTTATAATCACCCAGTTACATTGTGACGTTTGGTGGCACACAAAGTGTTCCTCCGGTAAACGGGAGTTGCATAATCTCATAGTCATAGGAACATGTATAAGTCATGAAGAAAGCAATAGCAACAAACTAAACGATCAAGTGCTATGCTAATGGAATGGGTCAAGTTAATCAAATCATTCTCCTAATGATGTTATCCTGTTAATCAAATGACAACTCATGTCTATGGTTAGGAAACATAACCATCTTTGATCAACGAGCTAGTCAAGTAGAGGCATACTAGTGACACTCTGTTTGTCTATGTATTCACACATGTATTATGTTTCCGGTTAATACAATTCTAGCATGAATAATAAACATTTATCATGATATAAGGAAATAAATAATAACTTTATTATTGCCTCTAGGGCATATTTCCTTCCTATTGACCCAAGACATGATTTGGAGCTGATGCATATAATGCTATAAGTTCGGGGTGCCGCACTTGTGAAAGTGTTCGGACTTCTCACGCCGTATTGTGGGGTACTTAAGCCCCTGGCGTATTGGCCAAACCAAAGTGTACGGGTGCAACATGTCATTAATGAACATATATTCGTAAAAAAGAGTAATGCAATAATAGACGGAAGCTATGCATTGTTTATGTAAAAAAGCTGCGATCAAAGCAGAACGATACAAATAGTGCAATAAGCAAAAGATGGGACTATTTAACATGTCCTTTCCGGGGGCGAGCTGCGGAATGGTATTTGAAATAGGTATACTGCTCATTATAGAGACCACCTTAGAGTTACATAGTGCGGCGTAGCTTTCTGCTTCCCTGGTTGTATCGTTTGTGCGGCAATTGTACTGCCGGACAAGCCTTCCGAAGAATGGAGTCCTGAAAATAAGAGAAAATTAAGAAATCGGCAGCCCCTAGTGCGGTTTAAGTCACGTTTCGGGCGTGCCGTGATGGTGCCCCTCCCCCTTTGCCCATGGTATTTCCAGAGCGTAGTTATGTACGCGCAACACTGGTTTCGCAAGTTCGCGAGGGCTGGGGTTGGGGCCGCATTGCTACGCTTGCTCGGAACGTGCCAGGCGGTCTTGTTGTAGTTTACTCTAGGCGCGCTTGACGGTGTCCAGACGTTTAATGGCCAGACTAGAGAATTGCCTTGAGAGGCTGCTTTGTACTTCCGCCGCGATAGCCGCCGTATGCTCCTCCGTTCGGAGAGAGCGTTCGGTGTTTCCATTGACTGTGATGACTCCTCGAGGGCCTGGCATCTTGAGCTTGAGGTATGCGTAGTGTGGCACCGCATTGAACTTAGCAAATGCGGTTCGCCCGAGCAGTGCGTGATAGCCACTGCGGAACGGGACTATGTCGAAGATTAAATCCTCTCTTCGGAAATTATCCGGAGATCCGAAGACCACTTCAAGTGCAACTGAGCCTGTACAGTTGGCCTCTACACCTGGTATGATGCCTTTAAAGGTCGTTTTAGTGGGTTTAATCCTTGAGGGATCGATGCCCATTTTCCGCACTGTATCCTGGTAAAGCAGGTTCAGGCTGCTGCCACCGTCCATAAGGACTCTAGTGAGGTGAAATCCGTCAATAATTGGGTCTAGAACCAATGCGGCGAATCCGCCATGATGGATGCTAGTGGGGTGGTCCCTTCGATCAAAAGTGATCGGGCAGGAAGACCATGGGTTGAACTTTGGGGCGACTGGCTCCATCGCGTATACGTCCCCTAGCGCACGCTTCCGCTCCCTCTTGGGGATGTGGGTTGCGTATATCATGTTCACCGTCCGCACTTGTGGGGGAAAACCTTTCTTTCCACTGTTGTTCGGCGGCCGGGGCTCCTCCTCGTCATCGCTATGCACCCCCTTGTCTCTGCTTTCGGCATTTAACTTGCCTGCCTGCTTGAACACCCAACAATCCCTGTTGGTGTGATTGGCTGGTTTTTCGGGGGTGCCATGTATCTGGCATGAGCAGTCGAGTATTCGGTCCAAACTGGACGGGCCCGGAGTTTTTCTTTTGAATGGCTTTTTCCGCTGACCGGGTTTAGAGCCTCTAAATCCGGCATTAACTGCCGTATCCTCAGCATTGTCGCTGTTAATGCGGCGCTTTTTCTTGTTGCGACGCGACCTGCCACTACTGTCCTTGGTATCCGAATTACCAGGGCTCTTGGTCATGTTATTGCTGCGTGCTAGCCAGCTATCTTCTCCTGCGCAAAAGCAGGTCATAAGTGTCGTGAGGGCTGCCATAGATTTCGGCTTTTCCTGTCCTAGGTGTTGTGCAAGCCACTCATCGCGGATGTTATGCTTGAAGGCTGCTAGGGCCTCTGCGTCCGGACAGTCGACGATTTGATTTTTCTTGGTTAGGAACCGTGTCCAGAATTGTCTGGCCAATTCCTCTGGCTGCTGAATTATGTGGCTTAGGTCATCGGCGTCTGGTGGTCGCACATAAGTGCCCTGGAAATTGTCGAGGAATGCGGCTTCCAGGTCCTCCCAACAACCAATTGATTCTGCTGGCAAGCTGTTAAGCCAATGCCGAGCTGGTCCTTTAAGCTTGAGTGGGAGGTATTTGATGGCGTGTAGGTCATCACCGCGGGCCATGTGGATATGAAGGAGATAGTCCTCAATCCATACCGCAGGATCTGTTGTGCCATCGTATGATTCGATGTTCATGGGTTTGAAACCCTCGGGGATTTGATGATCCATTACTTCATCTGTGAAGCATAGTGGGTGTGCGGCGCCTCTGTATTGGGCTATATCACGATGCAGCTCAAACGAGCTTTGTCTACTATGTTCGGCCTGGCCGGATTTACTGTATCCGGCGTGATGAGTACCGTCTCGTGCCGTGGGGCGCCCACGTGATCCGTAGATCGATCTTGTTTGCCTTGCCTTATCCTCCAATATATCTCGCAGGTATGGCCCATTTTCCCATGCCTTGGTATTTTTTGAGCGGCGCCGGGGTGCGGCTTGAGTGGAGGGCCGAGAGGCCTCTCTGTCGCGGCCACGGGGTGGCCGGTCGGCCGCATCATGCATTGGTGATGTAGGTTTAGGTGCTTCCTCCTCTAATTGGGGTAGCAACCTGCGCTTTGGGTAGCTCTTGGAGGGGCGTTCGAGTTCATACTCTTCGGCCTCAAGGACTTCAGTCCATCTGTCGGCTAGCAAATCTTGATCAGCTCTAAGTTGTTGCTGTTTTTTCTTGAGGCTGCTCGCCGTGGCCATAAGCCTGTGTTTGAAACGCTCTTGTTCGACGGGATCCTCCGGCACGACAAATTCGTCGTCGACGAGGCTTGCCTCGTCTTCGGAGGGAGGCATATAATTATCATCCTCGACCTCTCTGTCTGCCGCTCTCTCATGAGGGCTGGCTTCTCCATCCTCCTGTGCTGAATCTTGCTGGAGGTGATTGTCTTCAACACTGTCCAGGGTGTTATTATCTCCCGTGCCAGAATCACCATGTCTGCTTTGGCGGGATTTAGAGCGGCGCCGCTGACGCTGGCGCTTAGGCTGCTTCTTGGAGGGGTCATCCTCTGTTGTTCCATCGCCATTGCCTTCTTTTGGGGTGTCCACCATGTATATATCATACGACGAGGTGGCTTTCCAGTGCCCTATAGGCGCTGGTTCTTGATCGTCTCCTGCATCGGCATCCATACCGTCGATGTCTTCGGAGTCGAAGTCGAGCATGTCGGTTAAATCATCGACAGTGGCTATGAAGTGGGTGGTGGGTGGGCTTTGAATTTCTTCATCATCCGCATCCCAACCTTGCTGACCATAGTCCGACCAGGGTTCTCGTGATAAAGAGAGAGACTTTAGTGAATTCAGAATATCGCCGAAGGGCGAGTGCTGAAATATGTCCGCGGCGGTGAACTCCATGATCGGCGCCCAATCGGGTTCGATCGGTAGGGGCGCGGAGGGCTCGGAGTCTGGAGAGGAGTCCGGCTCCTTGGAGTCACGGGCTTCGCAGAGAATAGGGCTGGTGTTCAGCTCGATCGCAATAGAGATTGCAGCCCCGAGGCGGTGTCCAACCACCCATCCTCGATTTGCGCAGTTGGCTCCGAATTAAGGGTCGGAGCTGATGCGGGTGCGGCCTCCAGGGCACTGTTCGGTGGCAGAGCTAGATCATGGCCATCGTGACAGTGTGGCGCGCTCGACTATGGCTCGAATCCGTCGAAGATCAAGTCTCCGCGGAGGTCGGCCGTGTAGTTCAAACTTCCAAATCTGACCTGATGGCCAGGGGCGTCGCTTTCGATCTGCTCCAGATGGCCAAGGGAATTGGCCCACAGTGCAAAGCCGCTGAATATGAAGATCTGTCCGGGGAGAAAAGTATCACCCTGGATCGCATCGCTATTGATGATCGAAGAAGCCATCGGGCCTAAAAGTGACGACACAGAGGAACTCTCAATGAAAGCACCAATGTCGGTGTCAAAACCGGCGGATCTCGGGTAGGGGGTCCCGAACTGTGCGTCTAGGCCGGATGGTAACAGGAGGCAGGGGACACAATGTTTTACCCAGGTTCGGGCCCTCTTGATGGAGGTAAAACCCTACGTCCTGCTTGATTGATATTGATGATATGGGTAGTACAAGAGTAGGTCTACCACGAGATCAAAGAGGCTAAACCCTAGAAGCTAGCCTATGGTATGATTGTTGTTCGTCCTACGGACTAAAACCCTCCGGTTTATATAGACTGCAGAGAGGGCTAGGGTTACACAGAGTCGGTTACAATGGTAGGAGATCTACATATCCGTATCGCCAAGCTTGCCTTCCACGCCAAGGAAAGTCCCTTCCGGACACGGGACGAAGTCTTCAATCTTGTATCTTCATAGTCCAGGCGTCCGGCTGAAGGTATAGTCCGGCTATCCGGACACCCCCTAATCCAGGACTCCCTCAGTGGGTGGGTGGAATTGAATCCAAACTCCTACCCGATCTGGGATCCAGGGGCCGAGGAGTTTCCAATTTTGGAAGTTCCGGTTCCGGCATGTTACCCGCTAATCCTGGTCCGCTGCCTGACTCTAAGTTTAGGGAGTGGATGTTGTCCTCCCACGAACGGGCGTCCAACTCGGAGAGCTCGGGAATCCGGACATATTTGGTCCTCAGGATAGAGGAAAGGTCGCCGCATTGTTCCTCCACCACTGCAATATGATGGGTGACCGGTGGAGAGTTAATCTCCCTTTGATCAGGTTTAAGCCCAATCCGATCATAGTCCGTTGCGACTCCCAAGGCGGCGATGTGATCCAAAAGCTCGTTTAAGGAGGAGAGCTCCATTGGATCCATCTGTTCGGCGAGTGCCGATTTGATGTGGAGGCTGTTTTCGATTACCCGAGAATTCATCGTCGGCGCGACGGCCGAACAGGCGGTCAAGATGAACCCGCCTAGCCGGAGAGTTTGGCCGACAGCCAAAGCTCCCCCAACAGTAGTACCGTCTTTAAAGACGAGACAAGACATCCTTCCTTCTGGCGACGGCACAGAGGAACTCTCAATAAAAGCACCAATGTCGGTGTCAAAACCGGCGGATCTCGGGTAGGGGGTCCCGAACTGTGCATCTAAGGCGGATGGTAACAGGAGGCAGGGGACACAATGTTTTACCCAGGTTCAGGCCCTCTTGATGGAGGTAAAACCCCACGTCCTGCTTGATTAATATTGATGATATGGGTAGTACAAGAGTGGATCTACCACGAGATCAGAGAGGCTTAACCCTAGAAGCTAGCCTATGGTCTGATTGTATGTTGTCCTACGGACTAAAACCCTCCGGTTTATATAGACACCGAAGGGGGCTAGGGTTACACAAGGTCGGTTACAAAGGAGGAGATATACATATTCGTATTGCCTAGCTTGCCTTCCACGCCAAGTAGAGTCCCATCCGGACACGAGACGAAGTCTTCAATCTTGTATCTTCATAGTCCAACAGTCCGGCCAAAGAATATAGTCCGGCTGTCCGGAGACCCCCTAATCTAGGACTCCCACACCTGTCTTCACCAAGCAATTGGTTCTATCCTTCACTTTCCTTTACTTTTCAGTTTGTCTTCATGAAGTCATTGTTTGCTTGTATGATCTGATTGACTTCACTGAGTGAAGACTGTTTACTGTTTGGCTTCATATTGTCTTCCATCCTGATCCTTACTACCTAGTTGTTCATAGTCTTTGTGCTTTCACTTCATTGCAATCTTGACTATGGCTTGTCTATTGTAGTCTACCTTCCGTTGCATATCAATAGGTTCATTTCTATTGTTTTTCTTCAAAGACCTCGTGTTTTTGAAGACTTTCATAAAAATCGCCTCTTCACCCCCCTCTAGTCGATAACTAGCACTTTTAACTATGTGATTCGGTTTAACTACCTGGAGTTTTAGCGATGTCAACTGCAGGGATAATCAAGGTCTCCGTCGTGTGCCCTGTCTTCGATGGAACTGATTACCCCTACTGGAAGAATAAGATGCGTATGTATCTTGAAGCCATTGACGTCGACCTCTGGTATGTCGTCAAGAATGGTGTTCCCAAGGTCAGTGAAGGTGTCACCGCTGCTGATGTCAAGAGGTTCATTCAACTGGACTCGATCCACCAGAACATCATCTGTGGTCACCTAACAAAGGACAGTACGGCCGTGTGAGTGCACTGGAAACTAGCGAAGCTAGTCTGGGACTGGCTTCCAAGGTCAATGAAGGTGTCTCAACTCAGAGAGACTCAAGGATTGATGTTCTTCGCAACCTCTTCAACCTCTTCAAGAGAAACGACAATGAGAATGTCCAGCTCACATTTGATCGCATCACTGATATCACAAATGAGCTTCGCGCACTTGGCGCCAATGAGATCACCAAGCACGAAATCATCAAGAAGCTTCTGGGATCACTTGATAGCTCATTCGATACCCTGGCCCTGATGATTCAAGAACGTCCTGACTTCAAGACACTCGATCCGTCTGATATACTTGAGAGGCTCAACCACATGAGTTCCAGTTATCTGAAAAGAGATATCTATGGTCCAAACTATGGCCGAACTCGTGCTTTGAAGGCAAAGGTTGTTTCCTCATCTGAAGAAGAATCTGACTGCAGTTATGGTGATCCTGAATACATTGGAAGGGATCTAGCTATGCTCGTGAAGAAGTTCCAAAAGTTCTCCAAGAAGAAAGGCTTCAGAAAGTCTTCAAGATCCAGCTCAAGAAATGATGAAGCTTCCTCTCATGACTAGAAGAAGAGAACATGCCACAAATGCAAGAAACCTGGTCATCAGTATATCTCTCAGTGTCCTCAATGGGAAAATGAGACCAAGAAGAAGAAGAGCAAAGAATATGATTCTGATGACAAGAAGAAGAAGAAATCATCAAAGTCTTCATCAAAATCTTCATCCAAGTCTTCATCATACAAGAAGAGCTCATCAAGCAAGGCTCGTGCATTTGTTGGCAAGGAGATGGATTCGGAGGAGGAGTCTGCTTCTGAGGAGGCGGAGGTGGAGTCTGAGGAGAAGTCTGATTCAGGTGTAGCAAGCCTGGCTCTAGCTTTAGCCTAGGAAAGGGGGGTGCCACCCCCTCCTAGTCCAATTTGGACCCAAGGGGGAGGGGCCGCACGGTCTGCCCGGGCAGCCCCTCTATCTCTCCACTAAGGCCCATCTAGGCCCACTAGTTCCCCGGGTGGGTTCCGGTAACCCTCCGGCACTCCGGTTTTCTCCGAAATCACCTGGAACACTTCCGGTGTCCGAATATAGCCGTCCAATATATCAATATTTATGTCTTGACCATTTCAAGACTCCTCGTCATGTCCATGATCATATCCGGGACTCCGAACTACCTTCGGTACATGAAAACACATAAACTCATAATACCGATCATCACCGAATGTTAAGCGTGCGGACCCTACGGGTTCGAGAACTATGTAGACATGACCGAGACTCATCTCCGGTCAATAACCAATAGCGGAACCTGGATGCTCATATTGGTTCCTACATATTCTACGAAGATCTTTATCGGTCAAACCGCATAACAACATGCGTTATTCCCTTTGTGATCGGTATGTTACTTGCCCGAGATTCGATCATCGGTATCTCAATACCTAGTTCAATATCGTTAACGGCAAGTCTCTTTACTCGTTCCGTAATGCAACATCCCGTAACTAACTCATTAATCACATTGCTTGCAAGGCTTATAGTGATGTGCATTACCGAGAGGGCCCAGAGATACCTCTCTGATACACGGAGTAACAAATCCTAATCTCGATCTATGCCAACTCAACAAACACCATCGGAGATACCTGTAGAGCATCTTTATAGTCACCCAGTTACGTTGTGACGTTTTATAGCACACTAAGTGTTCCTCCGGTATTCGGGAGTTGCATAATCTCATACTCATAGGAACATGTATAAGTTATGGAGAAAGCAATAGCAGTAAACTAAACGATCATCGTGCTAAGCTAACGGATGGGTCAAGTCAATCACATCATTCTCTAATGATGTGATCCTGTTCATCAAATGACAAATCTTTGTCCATGGCTAGGAAACTTAACCATCATTGATTAACGAGCTAGTCAAGTAGAGGCATACTAGCGACGCTCTGTTTGTCTATGTATTCACACATGTACTAAGTTTCCGGTTAATACAATTCTAGCATGAATAATAAACATTTATCATGATATAAGGAAATATAAATAACAACTTTATTATTGCCTTTAGGGCATATTTCCTTCAGTCTCCCACTTGCACTAGAGTCAATAATCTAGATTATATTGTAATGATTCTAACACCCATGGAGTCTTGGTGCTGATCATGTTTTGCTCGTGAGAGAAGCTTAGTCAACGGGTCTGCAACACTCAGATCTGTATGTATGTTGCAAATCTCTATGTCTCCCTCCATGACTTGATCGCGAATGGAATTGAAGCGTCTCTTGATGTGCTAGGTTCTCTTGTGAAATCTGGATACCTTTGCCAAGGCAATTGCACCAGTATTGTCACAAAAGATTTTCATTGGACCCGATGCACTAGGTATGACACCTAGATCGGATATGAACTCCTTCATCCAGACTCCTTCATTTGCTGCTTCCGAAGCAGCTATGTACTCTGCTTCACATGTAGATCCTGCCACGACACTCTGCTTGGAACTGCACCAACTGACAGCGTAGAGTTCTTCGTCCTAGGGACTAAAACCCTCCGGTTTATATAGACACCAGAGAGGGCTAGGGTTACACAGAGTCAGTTACAATGATAGGAGATCTACATATCTGTATCGCCAAGCTTGCCTTCCACGCCAAGGAAAGTCCCTTCCGGACATGGGACGAAGTCTTCAATCTTGTATCTTCATAGTCCAGGAGTCCGGACGAAGGTATAGTCCGGCTATCCGGACACCCCCTAATCCAGGACTCCCTCACCGACACCCACCCAAACACAAGCGACCTTTCCCATATCAGGCAAGAGCCCCAGGAAACAGTACATCACTACTGGGCCAGATTCCTCCTTGCGATGAACAAGGTTAAGGACTGGCGCGAGGAAGACGCAATCTTATTTTTCCGCAATAATTGCATGGAAAAGGGAATCCTTAACGCCATAAATCGCCATGAGATAACACACTTCACTGACTTGGCGTTCATAGTACGAAAGTACTATGCGATGGAAAGTGCCTGAAAAACCGAAACAAACTTTTGGGATAATCCGGCCCTGAACACAAACCCAGTCCGAAATAAAAGGGTGCATTATCATAATACACCCGGGTTAACTACCAAAAAGCAAAACCCTCTACGGGGCAAGGAACCGTACTGGAGGGATGGCTCGACGGACCTTGCAAAATTCATAGTATGGCGGATACAATACCAATGCACAGCCTTAGAGCATGTTGGATACTCCGGCAGGTGGCCAAAAGTGGTGAGGATCTACTTCTCCCAAATACCACAGAGCACCATCCCGTGGACAACAATACGGCGTTAACGGTCTTTGAGACCTTCATGTCGAATAATAGACGCAAGCGAACACTCCACAGCATGCCCGAAATCTGCCACGTAGAAGCAATAAATCCATGGAGTGACACGGCTATTACCTTCAATGCCAGTGACGAACCTAAATTCTGAACAGCCCGAGCACTAGCCGCACTGGTCCTCAGTCCAATCGTGGATGGCTTTCGACTCACCAAGGTACTCATGGACGGCGGCAGCGGATTAAACCTCATCTATGAGGAAACTCTTCAAAAGATGGAAATAGACTGGAGCCGCATTGAGCAAAGTAGCACAACCTTTAGAGGAATCATCCCCAATCGGGAAGCACGCTGTGCTGGGAAAATCACACTAGATGTGGTATTCGGCACGCCGGATAATTACAGGTCCGAAGAAATTACATTCCAAGTGGCCCCGTTCAGCAGTGGTTATCACGCTCTTTTAGGACGGGAGGCATTCACAATCTTCCAAGCCGTACCCCATTACGGGTACATGAAGCTCAAAATGCCCGGGCCCAACAGAATCATCACTCTCGCCAGCGATCCGGACACAGCACTCCACGCTGAAAACAAAACAGCCGCATTGGCCCTCGAGGCACTATCCGAAGCCCTCTCGGCCGAGGAATTAACTACGCTATGCTCCACAGTGGACAGGGACGACGTGATACTCGACAAGAGATCCAGGTCCACCTCTTTTAAACCAGCGGATGAAATAGTCAAATTCCAAGTCCACCCAATGGACCCTACCAAAACAGCCTCCATCGGGGCATAGTTAAACCCCGTTGTGGATGCCGCACTACGAGAGTTCCTGCGCCAGAATTGGGACATATTCACCTGGCATCCTTCAGACATGCCAGGAATCCCATGCAGGCTGGCCGAGCATAGCCTCAATATCCTAAAGGGATTCAAGCCGGTCAAGCAAGCTCTTCGGCGTTTCTCCGAACCTAAGAGACAGGCCATGGGAGAAGAACTAGCCAAGTTATTGGAGGCCGGATTCATCAGAGAAATAAAACATCCGAACTGGCTAGCAAACCTAGTGATGGTACCAAAGAAGGACAAATCCTGGCGCCTTTGCGTCGATTTCAAAGACCTCAATAAAGCTTGCCCAAAGGATCCCTTCCCCCTCCCACGCATCGATCAAATCATTGATGCTACCGCAGGACACGAGTCATTGTGTTTCCTCGACGCATACTCCGGTTACCACCAAATCAAGATGGCGGAGTCCGACCAAGCCGCAATAGCATTCATCACACCATACGGTCCCTTCTGTTTCAACACAATGCCTTTTGGGCTCAAAAATGCCGGCGCAACATATCAGCGCATGATTTAGACATGCCTGGAGAAACAAATTGGCAAAACAGTAGAGGCATACGTAGATGATGTGGTCGTTAAAACCAAACACGTCGACTCTTTGATAGACGACTTGAGGCTCACATTCGACAACCTCCGAACATATGACATCAAGCTCAATTCGAAAAAATGCATCTTCGGCGTACCAGCCAGAAAGTTCCTGGGATTTATTGTCTCCAATAGAGGTATCGAAGCTAATCTGGCCAAAATCCGAGCGTTGTCACAGTTGGCTACCCCAACAGACCTCAAACAAATCCAGAAGCTAACTGGATGCGTGGTGGCTCTAAGCTGCTTTATCTCCCGCTTGGGAGAAAAGGCTTTACCCCTTTATCGCCTCCTTCGGTGCACCGAACACTTTGAGTGGACGGACGCGTCCACAGCCGGATTGGAAGAAATAAAGGCCATTCTGGAAACCAACCCGATCCTGGCCGCACCAAACATCGGCAAACCAATGATGTTGTACATTGCGGCAACTCATCAAGTTGTAAGCGCGGTGCTCGTTGTCGAACGGGAAGCGGACGGACACAAATTCCCTCTTCAAAAGCCGGTATACTATGTATCCACTGTCCTCATTCCATGCAAATCACGGTATCTGCATTACCAAAAAATAGCATATGCGGTATTCATGGCATCGCGGAAATTGCGATACTACTTTCAAGAGTGTTCGATTACAGTAGCCTTGGAAGTGCCACTTAATGATATTATCAACAACTGCGATGCCACGGGCCGGATTGCCAAATGGGCCATTGAGCTCCTCTCATTCGACATAACATACAAACCTCGCTGAGCCATTAAATCGCAAGTACTGGCCGACTTCGTTGCCGAATGGACGGAGGCCGAACTCCCTAAAGAGTACAGCGCATACTCCAATTGGATCATGCACTTCGACGGTTCTAAAATGCTGGCCGGTCTAGGGGCTGGCATCGTCCCGACGTCCCCAACCGGAGATACCGTTCGGTACATACTGCAAATATTGTATATAGATTCCAACAATGCAGCCGAATACGAAGATCTGTTGCATGGTCTTCGGATGGCAGTCTCCATGGGCATTCAACGCCTGGAGGTGCGTGGGGATTCAAACCTCGCAATATCCCAAATACATGGAGATTTCGACGCCAAGGATCTAAAAATGGCGACCTATCGAAATGTTGTCCTAAAAATGGCAGCTCGGTTCGAGGGACTCCAATTTCACCATGTGGCTCGGGAAAACAATCAGGCGGCGGATATCCTCGCCCGCATCGGCGCAAAACGCGACGCGGTCCTCCCCAACATATTTCTGTAAAGGCTCTTCAAGCCATCCGTAGCATGGGAAGGGGACACCGGTAACAACAGTCCGGACCCGGCCAAAATACCCGATTCCGAACTCTCTGACATAACCGGAGGCTCCGCCACCGAAATAACACCTTCAGCCCACGAAATAATGGCCATTATTGCCCCGTGGACAGAACCATTCCTGGCCTACCTAACTAGACAGGAACTTCCGGAGGACCAAAATGAGGCACGCTGCATAGTGCGGCGATCCAAGGCCTACAGGGTCCATGAGGGAGAATTGTACAAGAAAAGCACTACCGGAGTCCTTCAAAGGTGCATCTCCGAAGAGGAAGGGCGGAATCTTTTGGCAGAAATTCACGCCAGACTCGGCGGTCATCACGCCGCAGCCCGGGCTCTTGTAAGCAAGGCCTTCCATACAGGATTCTATTGGCCAATGGCCCGGGCAGATGCACAGGACTTGGTCCAACGTTGCGCCGGTTGCCAGCTCTTTGCAAACCAAAGCCACATGCCACCCATCGCCCTCCAAATAATCCCCATTACATGGCCCTGTGTGGTCTGGGAGCTTGACATGGTTGGACCCCTTAAAGGGGGAACCCATAATAAAAAATACTTATTGGTCATGGTGGATAAATTCACCAAATGGATAGAGGCAAAATCAGTTAAAACAGCCGAATCTGGACCGGTGATAGATTTCATATCCGGGGTTGTACACCGTTACGGCGTCCCCCACAGCATCCTCACTGATAACAACATGAACTTTACGGGCGACGAGGTAAAACTCTGGTGCAGCAAAATGGGCATCAAGCTCGATTATGCTTCAGTCTATCACCCACAAACCAACGGTCAAGTCGAACGAGCAAACGGTCTTATAATGAGCGGCATTAAACCCAGATTAGTGTGTTCCTTAACGGAGTCTGACACGCATTGGGTAGAGGATCTCGACTCCGTACTCTGGGGGCTGCGGACCACGCCGAATCGTAGTAACGGATATACACCGTTTTTTATGGTGTACGGCGCAGAGGCAGTCTTGCCCTGTGACATAATTCATGACTCACCTCAAGTGCGCATGTACGAAGAAAGAGAAGCCTAGCTCGATCGACAGGATAGTCTGGACACCTTGGAGGAGGAGCGCGACGTAGCCAAAGCCCGTTCCGCATTTTATCAGCAACAGGCTCGCAGATACCAAACCAGAGAAGTATGGTCCAAAACTTATAACGTTGGCGAACTAGTTCTACGCCTACCGGATAAGAAAAAGAACAAGCTCGAGCCCAAATGGGAAGGTCCCTTCATTATTGACCAAGTTCTGACCGGTGGAGCGTACCGACTGCGGGATGCATCAACTAGTTGACTCGAGCCGAACCCATGGAACGCGGCCAGGCTCCGAAGATTCTACGCCTAGCACCGGACTCTATGTTAGTCCCCTCCCTTTGTCCATTTTCTGCATATACATCATTTGTCTTGTTTCCCTTTCTTTCTTTCTCTTATTATTTCTCTAGGCCTTCAAGGGTCACCTTGTGCCTCACTTGTACATTACAGATGTGCTAGCCGCACTCTCCATACCTGGGGGCTTCTTTCACAGAAGCTTAAATTATTTACCTGGGCCTCACGCCCAACACATGTGTTATACTTCCGCATGTACCTTTTTTCACCATTATATGCATCGATGTGACTTAAGTTTTGGCCAAGCTGGGTTGCCTGGCTCTTGTATTTATGCCCTACGTTCCCGTTAATTCGGCTAGGGCATAAGGGGAGCACCTCTGCGATTGTTACTGCCGGGTCAGCTGGATGTGTACCTCAGACTGGGTGAAGCCTAAAGTTAGCGTTCTTAAGGGAATATTCGGTCGGTGAACAAAAGATGATTTTTATTTATTGTCCATATCTGCCCCCAGATGCTTTTTCTGTGTTTCTTATCGCAGTCCGGACATGCACTTTAGGGCAAGCTTACCCAGGGAAAGGAACCCTTAACGGAACTATTCTCCCTGGAAGATGTTTCTTACTACCCATGTAATATAACATAACTAGTTGGGCACTTGTTTGATAAAGCACTAATGACCCCTACGCCTAGTCTCCACGCATACCCCGGTTCTTATATAACTGAGCGGGTATTCGGATTCACTCCGGACTATCGGGCCCAGAGGTTGAAGCGAAAAGGTCCGCAACGACAAATGATCTACAATCCGGCTAGAAGGCATTATACATGTCACTATAATTACATAGTCATGCAAACTGACTAAACTCCTCCTCTATACCATCCAACAGGCGGTCTAGCTTACAATCCTGTTGGGAATACTTTGCGCCTAATCCTACTTGCCCATAAACTAAGCTAACATGGATCTCTTTTCCGTCGGGCCCCACAGGTCCGACCTCGGCCATGTGATTTGGGTCTGCCTTGGTATACCGAGTCTTCACCATGGCCCAGGCCTCTCTGGCACCCTGTCGGCAGGCCGATATCTTCCATAATCGGAGGCGCCGTTGTGCTCCCTTGAGCTTCTCCGTAAGCTTTGCAACGCCCTCTAGCATGGAGACAGATGGCCACAAGGCCTGGGCAACACCTTGCATCACCTGCCGAACTTGTTCGTGCAGATGTGACAACTCGGATAGAAGATCACCCGCAGACCCGGGCATTTCCTCCGCGGGACGACCCATCAGCATACCTACAGACATAACGTTGTTAGTCGGCTTCTTCGCCGAATTCCTTTAACAGGATTCGTTTAAGCACTTACTAAAAATGCCACGCCGAAGCCGCTTATTCTCCTTCTGGGAGTCGGCAAGCTGGCCCCGAACATCTTTTAGTTCCACGCTCAGCTTAATATTGGCGTCTTGGAGATTGTTTTTCTCCCGCCTAACCTCAGTCAGCATGCGTTTGCCAGCCTCTAGCTGTCGCATAACATGTTGGTCCTCTAGATTTTCTCCGGATTCATCTACAACATCTGTCGTTAGATCTGCAGCCATGCCGCACATTATATGGTAACCATTACTCTTTAAAATAAATGTTACCAGCAGGTGACTTTTTCGGTTCCTGCAATGCGGCCACAGCAGCCCGCAGTTGGGTCTTGCATTCCTCTAGCTCCTGTGTTAGCCTAGTATTCTTCTTTGTAAGAACCTGCACAAATAAGATGATCCTTAAATCAGTTCTACTAACTGTTTCAAGTCTCAGGGTCTACCGATACATATGAATCGTCAGATTCACTTACCCGTACATCCTTTACATATTGATCCGTGGCTCTGGCTAGGCCATCTTGAGCAGCACGGAGGTACGCCTCTCCGGAATTGAAGGCATCAAATGCCTTTGGTGAGAAACAAGCGTCCCGGAGTACGGCCCGGCGGCGCCTATGGTTCATGGCGCTTTCCACTTCTGAGTTAGTAGCGGATAACCTATCCGCATCCTCCGTAGAGGGATTATCTGGCGCCTGCCCCATATCGGCTTCCGCCTCTATGTCCGGTCCTGGCGCCCGGCTGGTGGAAGCATGATTAGTATCATCGCCGGACATATTCCGGCGAGCGTTTTTTCTGTTAAAGAAATGCGGGCGTCATTATATTTCAAGAGAGACGGCAACCACGGAGCGGGGTTTGTTATAACTTTGCGCTGGCGTCTCCGTCCTGACCGCCTTCCTTTTTGTCCTGCCCGGCCTCGGTGCCTCCTGTTGGCGCGTTGCCATGGGCTCGGCAGGGCGTCCCGAATGTCTTCCCTGTAAAATGCCATGTGTATATGGTGCATGAAGTGTCTAAAAGGGGATCCTAGTTTTGGAGTTGGGATTTTTTGGTTTTTTACGTGCGATGCAGGGAGCAGTCCGGGATAGTCGGCCGTAATGGCCACCATGGCATCATCGCAGCTTAACTGATAGAACTACCGGTCTATCAGCTCCACGGATATGACCGAATCTTCTTTGAGTCTGGAGTCGAGGGCCCAGTTAGGGTCCTCTGGTTGTCGAGAAGGGCTGCTGACCTCCTTTATGGCCTTTTGCAGTTCCTGCCGCAAAGTGGCAAGGTAAATACTTACGACAACGAATGCGGGAAAAATGGGAGCAAGGAGATATGACTTACCCAGCTTGGAGGATTGTACATGGAGAATCCATCCCGTGGTTTGATGTGGGTGAACTCCTCCTCCTCACCCTTGAACAGTTCGGACAGAATCTTCGCTAGAGTGGCAGCATTGTCTGGACCCTTACGCCCGCAGCGGGTGGCGTCATCCGCCCCGTTATAACACCACAAGGGATGCCCACGATATTGAAGTGGCTGCACTCCCCGCATTATGCAAATTGACATAACTTCAATTATTGTCAATCCTGATTGAGCCAGTGCTTTGATCCGGTTCATCAGATAGAGGACTTCTCCATTGTCTTCCGCCTGGGGGCTCCGTGGGTGCCAACTTCGGCGCTTCTTCAGAGGAGCATTGTTGAACTCAGGTAGACCCTGACGAATAGGGTCCGGAAGGGGGACATCCTCCATATAAAACCATTCCGAAGGCCAGTCTTCGGACGGCTTCTTCAGGGTACCGGACAGGTATCCGGTGTCGGCGATGTGCCATATTTTGGCTCCGCCCACTTGATAAAGTGATTCCCTCTGTGTGTGAGGGACAAGGCAGAATAGCCTTTTCCACAGCTCGAAGTGAGCCTCGCAGCCCAAGAACAACTCGCAGAAAGCAACATAGCCGGCGATATGTAGAATGGAGGCAGGGGTGAGATTGTGTAATTGGAGGCCGTAGAACTCCAGGAGCCCACGGAGGAATGGGTGAATTGGAAATCCGAGTCCCCTTAGTAAATAAGGAACAAGGCAGACCCGTTCTCCCATGGAGGGACAAGGAAGGCTCTCCGCTTGCGCCCCGCCATTGTAGGTGGCGAGCCCGGCTCGAACGGGCACCATATACGCCGGAGGGAGAAATCCCTTAGTCTGCAGCTCGACTAATCGGCTGTGCGGGACTGAACACCTCTCCCAATCACCGGGCTTAGGGCTATGGGGGCGGGAGGAGGAGCTGCGGAGGTCGGCCATGCTGGAATGGATCTTTCCGAAGCACGCTCTGATGAATTCTCGCTGGGGGAGGATGATATGGGTCGGATCTAAGAATCCCCATCCCTTTAATAGACAATTTATTTATCTGGCTAGGGGGCGAATGTAAAAACGCCCTGGCGCCTCGTATTCATTCGACGCGTGGGAGATAGCCCTTATTGGGCACAGAAGCCAAGAGGTTCAACATATATGGAACCAGACACTGCTTACGAACACTTGAAAGTTGGAGAAGAGCCCGCCTTGCAATGCCGAAGACAACACTGCGCGCCGGACTCATCGTCATTGAAGCCTGGTTCAGGGGCTACTGGGGGAGTCCTGGATTAGGGGGTATCCGGACAGCCGGATTATATCCTTTGGCCGGACTGTTGGACTATGAAGATACAAGATTGAAGACTTCGTCTCATGTCCGGATGGGACTCTACTTGGCGTGGAAGGCAAGCTAGGCAATACGGATATGTATATCTCCTCCTTTGTAACCGACCTTGTGTAACCCTAGCCCCCTTCGGTGTCTATATAAACCGGAGGGTTATAGTCCGTAGGACAACATACAATTAGACCATAGGCTAGCTTCTAGGGTTTAGCCTCTCTGATCTCGTGGTAGATCTACTCTTGTACTACCCATCATCAATATTAATCAACCAGGACGTAGGGTCTTACCTCCATCAAGAGGGCTCGAACCTGGGTAAAACATTGTGTCCCCTGCCTCCTGTTACCATCCGCCTTAGACGCACAGTTCGGGACCCCCTACCCGAGATCCGCCGGTTTGACACCGACAGATTCCCTTTCCTATTCCAAGAGGGGGAAGGAGAGAAGGAGAGGGAGAGGGAAAGGAAAGAGGGGGCGGCGCCCCTCCCCCTAGTCCAATTCGTACAGCCTTGGGGGCGCCACCTTGTGGCCTACCCTCTCCTACTCCCTTATGGCCCATTAGGGCTCATAACTTCCCCGAGGGGCTCCCGTAACCCCTCGGTTCCCCGATAAATATCTGAAATGTCCCCAAACCTTTCCGGTGTCCGAATACCTTCGTCCAATATATCAATCTTTACCTCTCGACCATTTCGAGACTCCTCGTCATGTCCATGATCTCATCTGGGACTCTGAACAAACTTCGATCTCCAAAACACATAACTCATCATACAAATCGTCATCGAACGCTAAGCGTGCAGACCCTATGGGTTTGAGAACTATGTAGACATGATCGAGACACATCACCGGTCAATAACCAATAGCGGAACCTGGATGCTCATATTGACTCCTACATATTCTACGAAGATCTTTATTGGTCAAACCGCATAACAACATATGTTATTCCCTTTATCATTTGTATGTTACTTGCCCGAGATTCGATCATCATACCTAGTTCAATATCGTTACCGGAAAGTATCTTTACTCGTTCCTTAATGCATCATACCACAATTAACTCATTAATCACATTGCTTGCAAGGCTTATAGTGATGTGCATTACCGAGAGGGCCCAGAGATACCTCTTTGATACACGGAGTGACAAATCCTAATCTTGATCTATGCCAACTCAACAAACACCTTTGGAGACACCAGTAGAGCATCTTTATAATCACCCAATTATATTGTGACGTTTGATAGCACACAAGGTGTTGCTCCGGTATTCGGGAGTTGCATAATCTCATAGTCAGAGGAATATGTATAAGTCATGAAGAAAGCAATAGCAATAAAACTAGACGATCATAATGCGAAGCTAACAGATGGGTCTTGTCCATCACATCATTCTCTAATGATGTGATCCCGTTCATCAAATGACAACACATGTCTATTGAGGGAGTCCTGGATTGGGGGGTCTCCAGACAGCCGGAATATATCCTTTGGCCGAACTACTGGACTATGAAGATATAAGATTGAAGACTTCGTCTCGTGTCCGGATGGGACTCTACTTGGCGTGGAAGGCAAGCTAGGCAATACGGATATGCATATCTCCTCCTTTGTAACCGACCTTGTGTAACCCTAGCCCTCTCCGGTGTCTATATAAACCGGAGGGTTTTAGTCCGTAGGACAACATACGATCATACCATAGGCTAGCTTCTAGGGTTTAGCCTCTCTGATCTCGTGGTAGATCTACTCTTGTACTACCCATATCATCAATATTAATCAAGCAGGACGTAGGGTTTTACCTCCATCAAGACGGCCCGAACCTGGGTAAAACTTCGTGTCCCCTGCCTCCTGTTACCATCCGCCTAGACGCATAGTTCGGGACCCCCTACCCGAGATCCGCCGATTTTGACACCGACATTGGTGCTTTCATTAAGAGTTCCTCTGTGTCGTCGACGTTAGGCTTGATGGCTCCTATGATCATCAATACCGATGTAGTCCATGGTGAGAGTTTTTTCCCCGGACAGATTTTTGTATTCGATGGCTTTGCACTACGGGCCAATTCGCTTGGCCATCTGGAGCAGATTGAAAGCTAGGCCCCTGGCCATCGGGTCAGGTTTGGAAGCTTAAACTACACGACCGATATTGTAACACCCCGGATGTAATTTACCTTATATGTATCCCAACTCTCGCCGTTTCCGGCGCTAAGTTATTTTATTTTCCTCGGGTTCGGGTTTTTGTCTCCGTGTGTTGTTGTCATTTTCATGCATCTCATATCATGTCATCATGTGCATTGCATTATCATACGTGTTCGTCTCATGCATCCGAGCATTTTCCACGTTGTCCGTTTTGCATTCCGGCGCTCCTATCTCCTCCGGTGGTCCTTTCTACCTCTTTTCGTGTGTGGGGGTTAAACATCTCCGGATTGGACCGAGACTTGCCATGCGGCCTTGGTTTACTACCGGTAGACCACCTGTCAAGTTTCGTACCATTTGGACTTCGTTTGATACTCCAACGGTTAACCGAGGGACCGAGAGGGCCTCGTGTGTGTTGCAGCCCAACAACCTTCCAATTTGGCCCAAATCCCACCAAAACCCTCTCCATCATCTAGAGCGTTCGATCACGATCGCGTGGCCGAAAACCACACTCCATTTGGAGCTTCCTAGCTCCCTCTATGCCTATACATAGATCCTCTCCCAAGATTTTCGGGTCTTCTTCCCCCAAACCCTAAAATCTCCTCCTCGCGCCGCCGGACGAGATCCGGTCGGGCCGGACATGTCCGCCACCCGCGCCGCCGCGCCCAGCCTGTAACCGTGCGCCACGTGGCACCCGTTTCCGCCGCCGCCGCCAAGGCCCACCGAGCCCAAGGCCGACCCTCTCCGCTCCCGTGACCGGGCCCCACCTCCTCTTCCCAAGCGCCGCCCGTGCCCGAGAGGCCCTCGCCGCGCCGTCGTCTTCGTTCCGTGCGCCGGTCGCCTCCGCCATGCACTTCGCCGGCTGGAGCCGAGCTCCGTCCCGCGCCGGCCGCACCTCGCCGCCCCCACCGCGGCTACCTCGCCGCCGACGTCCGCCGCCATCAGCGCCGCCTCCTCGCCCCGGCAAGCCGGCGCCGCCCCGACGAGCCCCTCCACACCGGCGAGCTCCCTCAGCTCCGGTCGCCGCGCTGCCATCCTCGCCGACGAACCTCGGTGTGCGCGCCACCGCAATCCAGATCCGAGCTACAGTGAAACCCTAGAGGGTTGACTTTTCGCTCTCCCTAGTATATATTTTTTGCATTCTTGCTCATGCTTTAACTCCGCATCCGTAGCTCCGATTTGCGCGTGTAGCATATCAAAATGTTCACCTCAGAGAGTACATCATTTCATCTCTTCGCATCATTTTCATTTGAGCTCATCTTGATGCCCGAAATGCTGTTGGAAGAGAGCTATATGGTTAAATTGTCAGATCTGCTGCATCAAATAGCTATTTGTCATTTTTGCCATGATTAATGTGTGCATGATATGCTCCTGAGCTCTACATGAGTTTTGTTATATGCCATGCCATCTTTACAGAGGTGCTTACCATGTATTTTTGTGATATGTGTGGTGACTAGCACAACCTTGCAAAGTAGTGCATTCGTTAATGCTGATTTCAGGGACTTAAAATTTCACGAAGTCCTTGATCTGATTTTGTCAATATGCCATATGTTCATGTTGTTTCCTAGTGATCCATGCCTCTTTTCAGGATGATCAGTAAGGATGATTTGTTAACATTGTGGTGCTCTATCCATCCATGTCTTTGTTTGCATTTATGGAGCACCCTAGCTTGAGTCAATCGAGCTCTACTTTTGCTATTTCGTGAATCCTGGCAGATTGTTTACTTGTTAGCGATTTTGCCGAGGATGTTTTTATTGATCCGTGCATGCTACGTTGTTGTTCTTGCCATGTTTAGCTTCCATGTTATGTATTGTTGATGGGTGTATGCTTAGTTTGTCATGCCTTGCTCTGTAGTGTGTGCATCGAGCTCGTAAACATGCCTACTCGTTAACAGATTTGCATGCTCCAGTTTTTCACTAAGTCTAAGATCTGTTTATGTTTTTGCCATGTTCGCATGCTCGCAATTGTATTTTCTGATCCCTTTTGGCTTAAGGTCACTAAGGGACTTTTGTTAAGTGCTTTGAGTAGCTTCATGCCATGCCTTCCTTTGCCATGTTAAGTTCCTGTAGCATATAGTTCTCATGCTCCAAAGTGTGCTACCTGATGTTAGATCCGAGACTTATGTTAATTTCACTAAGTCTGAAACCTGTTATCATTTGCATTTTTGCCATGCTTGTTTGAACCTGTTAATGGATGATTTAGCCGTAGCTCAGTGTTCATATTTTGTCAAGTATTATGAGTGAATCCCTGCCATGTATTTTGTTGTCATGTTTGAGTGATGTAGCATAATTATCTTGGTGCTTTTAGATGGCTACTTGCTGTTTATCGCAGACCGGTGCCATATTTGTTTTGCTTGCCATTTCCAAACCGTGCATCCGATTCTGGTGATCTTTATATTGATTTCAACCGAAATCACCTCATATTTCCAGTGGAACTCTTGGATTTCCAAGTTGAGGCCAGGTTCAATCATTCCTTGTCAAATCTTGCATATGCATCACATATCGCATCCCGCTTAGCATACCATGTTTGCATCATGTTTGTTTGAGCTTTGCACGTGGTTGATTGTGTTCCTTTTACTTGTTTGTCTTGTTTGGGTAGAGCCGGGAGACAAGTTCACTAACGAGGATCCCGTTGAGTTTGCTTACGAGGATCAAGTCAACTCTGGCAAGTTTGCAGGCAAGATGATCATTCCCTCGAAATCACTTCTATCTTTGCTTGCTAGATGCTCGCTCTTTTGCTATGCCTATGCTACGATGCCTACCACTTGCTTATCATGCCTCCCAAATTGCCATGACAAACCTCTAACCCACCATGTCCTAGCAAACCGTTGATTGGCTATGTTACCGCTTTGCTCAGCCCCTCTTATAGCGTTGCTAGTTGCAGGTGAAGATTGGAGATCGTTCCTTGTTGGAACATTGTTTATTGTTGGGATATCACCATATTATCTTGTTATCTTAATGCATCTATATACTTGGTAAAGGGTGGAAGGCTCGGCCTTTTGCCTAGTGTTTTGTTCCACTCTTGCCGCCCTAGTTTTCCGTCATATCGGTGTTATGTTCTCGGATTTTGCGTTCCTTACGCGGTTGGGTGATAATGGGAACCCCTTGACAGTTCGCCTTGAATAAAACTCTTCCAGAAATGCCCAACATTGGTTTTACCATTTGCCACCTAGCCTTTTTTCCCTTGGGTTTCATGGACTCAAGGGTCATCTTTATTTTAACACCCCCCGGGCCAGTGCTTCTCTAAGTGTTGGTCCAACTGAGCGATGTCCGGGGCTACCAGGGGCAACTCTGGGCTGGCCTACCCGACGTCTTGCTCATCCGGTGTGCTCTGAGAACGAGATATGTGCAGCTCCTATCAGGATTTGTCGGCACATCTGGGTGGTGTTGCTGGTTTAGTTTTACCCTTGTCGAGGATGTCTTGTAGAACCGGTATGCCGAGTCTGATCGGAATGTCTCGGGAGAAGGAATATCCTTCGTTGACCGTGAGAGCTTGTGATGGGCTAAGTTGGGACTCCCCTACAGGGATTTGAACTTTCGAAAGCCATGCCCGCGGTTATGGGCAGATGGGAATTTGTTAACGTCCGGTTGTAGATAACATGAATCTTAACTTAATTAAAATGAATCAACCGCGTGTGTTACCGTGATGGTCTCTTCTCGGCGGAGTCTGGGAAGTGAACACGGGGTTGGAGTAATGTTTGACGTAGGTTGTTCTATAGTTCTTCGTTCATGCTTTGCCTTCTCTTCTCGCTCTCTTTTGCGAACAGGTTAGCCACCATATATGCTAGTCGCTTGCTGCAGCTCCACATATTACCTTGCCTTACCTATAAGCTTAAATAGTCTTGATCGCAAGGGCGCGAGATTGCTGAGTCCCCGTGGCTCACAGATTACTTCCAAACCAGATGTAGGGACCGACGATACCGTTCCAGATGATGCGCTTGAGCTCAAGTGGGAGTTCAATGAAGCCTCTCGTCGTTACTACGTGTCTTTCCCTGATGATCAGTAGTGGTGCCCAGTTGGGGCGATCGGGACCATGTCGCTTGTTGGGGTTGATCTTTTATTTTGGTACCATAGTCGGACCATGAGTGTATTGGATGATTGTAATGTTATTCATGTATTTGTGTGACGTGGCGAGTGTAAGCCAACTATGTACCTTTTTCCCCTATTATCTATTTACATGGATTGTTGTGAAGATTACCTTACTTGCGACATTGCTTTCAATGCGGTTATGCCTCTAAGTCGTGCTTTGACACGTAGGAGATATAGCCGCATCGAGGGCGTTACAAGTTGGTAATCAGAGCCTTCCCCGACCTTAGGAGCCCCCCTGCTTGATCGAATTAGCTGACGTTGTTGAGTCTAGAAAAAATGTTTTGAGTCTTTTAGGAATTATATATCGGAGAGTTTAGGAATTCTTTTTACTCCCCAGTCCCTTCATCGCTCTGGTAAGGCATCCTGACGTAGAGTTTTGACTCTTCTCTTCTCAAATTTCACTAAAAAAAATTAGGATCACACGGGTATCTTGGAATCGTTCCGATCGATTTGTGACGAGAACATTGTTCTTGGTGCCTCCTGTCATTTAGGGGTTGTGGCAGTGTCCCGGGGAGTTGAGCTCCAAGGTGTTGTCGTCACAATTTTATCGTTGCAGTTCTGGAATACCTGAGTTTAGTTTTGCCAACATCGAAAATCTCTTTTATGCAGTTGTTGGTGAGATAACCTCGACGCCACCCAGTACTGGGGCGGGAGTTCGGGAGTATTGCCATAACTTGTATAACGAATGCTTTTCGAAGGTTGACGTAGACGATTTCCGAAGTTTTTCTCGGTTATGTGTTGAAGGATGGATACATCTGGATGTAGGATTTGCTAGATTTGGGTGAGATATTATGCTTCCCCTGTATCCCCAACACCTGATTGCATAACCGGAAAGGTTCGGGAGTTTCATAGGTGGGAATTCTTGTAGCTCTAGTTCCTCTTCCACGGATATTTGGTTTGAGATTGGGTGATCTTTACCGAGTATTCGTTCTTGTTCCATACCTTGTTGCTTTTATTCTTCTACCTAAATTCTAAGTGGCTTCTCAATTTATGGATATGTGACCATTTCAATTGGAATGCATTCGTTCATTTTGTTCGGATGTGAAGACTATATGTTGCAATTTCAACTCGTTTGATTCAGCTTCAATATTTGTCTATCAATGTGCTAATGGATGCCAACCTCTTCAGGATGGCTCCTCCAACGCGCACGACTCCGAATCCTGATCCGCCACCACCACCTCCACCTCCGGAGGCATGGCAAGCTGTGATGGCCGCTACCAATGCAAACACGTAGCTGATCATGCAACTTCTTCAAGAGCGCAACCAAGGGAACCAAGGCAACAATCAGTATCACTTTTCTACACTCAACCAGTTCCTTGCTAACCAGCCAAAGACCTTCAGCAATTGCGTTGAGGCAACTGACGCTGATGATTGGCTCGTGGACTTATGCAAGCATTTCGAGTGCAGTAACGTCAGGCCTGAGGACTTTGTCAAGTTCACTTCCTTCCAACTCAAAGACCAAGCTGCAGAATGGTTTCAGC